>NC_136964.1:5097396-5282396 GCF_032717465.1 Coenobita brevimanus
AGATTGGATAAAAAAAAAAACCGTCGCCGTCGCTCAGTTTTGCTCTAAAATGCACCGTTTTCGAGATATTTTCACTTATGTTTTCAATGTCAGGCTCGTCCTCCTGGGCCACAGATTTTAAGCCTGGTAGATGGCGCCTCCAGTATATTACTTGCACTACAGCAGCAAAGCACTGAAAACACTAAACTGCAAATGTCTCGATAACGGTGCATTTTAGAGCAAAACTGAGCTATGGCAACGGCCGTTTAAATACCTTATTCACCAGACCTAGGAATCTTACGTTAATGCAAGACATGTATGGGATTCCGGACAAACTTTGTGGGTAAAAAAAAATATATATAGAAATGACACAAATTTCATTCATATATTACTTACATGAATTACATGCATTTCTTAAGTAAATTATCTATTACTTACAAATCGAAATGAAACTAAAATAGTGGAGGAAACAAATGAATAAAGTTGTATAAAATGGGAGAAAAAAATTACTTTTTTCTTCTAAGGATCGCATCCAGCCTCAGTCTTGAGATATGCCGCAGGAACTTGGCACACGTGAAGACCACACGTCCAATGTGATGCTCCAGTTCCCCGCATGGGTGGTTGTTTGCAATGTTGCAAAATGAAGGGTATGTTTCTATGCACCAGGCATGTCCGGAATTCCGGACAATGGAGCTCTAACTCTAGGGTAGTGACAGGAACCACACGATTGCACCTCAAACGGCAACAGCACATCTCAAACTGAGATGTCATGGGCAGCCAGCCTCATAGGCCTAACACCGTCTTGTCCACGACGCAAAATAGGCCTCTTGGCATCCCGGACTAGTCGGGTGATTACGGGTTCAACCTAGCTCATTCTTTTACTGCTCTATCTCGTGAGCTAGGTCTCATCACGATACCTTCACAGGGAAATGGGTAAAAATGGGTCACTTATTTCAATGTGGCATTATAGAGAAAATCAAACAAGGTATTTTGCCCAAAATGAAATGGGTAACACATGTAGGTTTTGTCTAAGAATGGTATCTAAGATTTTTCCTGTAAATACTGGGGTTCGATAGGTATAATAGGGAGAAAAAAAATAAATAAATAAATCTACGGGAGTTGCACTACTCTGTTCAGACAGTTTCTTCCATCTGACCGCGTTTCTTCATGGATTTTGACTAGAAAACCGATATAGGAAATCTTGTGATAGAGGCATACCCCATGTAGGTATAGGAGTTGTTTGTCAGCCCTATTCTACCCATCCCACTCCAGGTTATACGTAGTAAATCAGACTCAGATTTATTGGAGGTTTCACTCTGGGACAAATATCTCCTTTCTTTTCCTTTAAAATGCCACTTCAAATAGACCTATTTACCTATTTACCTACAAGGGGTGTGCCCTAATCACAAAAATTCGTATTTCGGTTTTCGAGTTAAAAACCATGAAGAAACGAGGTTAGATGGAAGAAAATGTCTGAAAAGAGGTGTGAAACACCCGTAGATTTTATTTCTCACTTATTTTTATTCTCCCTATTATAACTAGCGAACCCCAGTGTTTACAGGCAAAATCTTGGATACCATTTTCAGATGAAACCCACATCTACTACCCGTTTCACTTTAGCCTAAATATCTCAATTGGTTTCCTCTAAAAGCCACATTTAAAAAAGTGACCCATTTTTACCCATTTCCCTGAGAAGGAATGGTGATGAGACCTAGCTCACGGGATAGAGCAGTAAAAAATGGGTTAGTTTGATTACCCGACCGTCGCCGTCGCTCACTTTTGCACCGTTCCCGAAATATTTGCAGTTTTGTGTTTTTAATGCCATGCTAGTTTAGGCGCCAACTACCAGGCTTAAAATCTGTGGCCCAGGGGGACGATTATTAACCCAGTGAATCCTAGATCACATTTTAAATTTTATTTTTAATACCTCAAGACGATTTTATTTAATATACTAAAGGTCTGTGGCAGTGAAGTTTAACTGAGATATTAATCCATTCGTAGGGGTGACGAGCGGTCAGTAACAGGATCAGCCAACAGAGAGCTATGTGGTTTTTTACTGCAGTGTGTCACCATATCCCGCCCCACCTCACCACACATCCCCGCCAGTCCCTCTCTACTCACCAGTCTTCGAAACAACTTAACATCATCTTTCCAAAGCCACGAACTGCAGATGTTGATATAAATAAACGTGAAATACAATTATGTCTGAGTTTCTCTCCCAACCTGAGCATATCTATCTATCTATCTATTGCCAGACGTCTCAATCTCGTTTGGGGTGGCCACAAACAAATCGCCTCCAAGTCGCCCTGTCCCCCGCCATTTCACTGCCCTGCTCCCAACTCACACCCCCCTCTCTCATATACCTCTCCATCCCATCCCTCCATCTCATCCTCGGCCTCCCCCTCCCTCTTCCCCCTTCCACCTCACTCACATACACTCTCTTCGTCAGTCTTTCACCCTCCATCCTCTCCATATGGCCAAACCACCTCAGTGTGTTCCTCATAACGCCTCCTATCACATCCACATCCACACCACAACGCTCCTTTATATCCTTATTCGTCAGCCTGTCTCTCCACGTGACTCCACAGGCTTCTCTTAAATAACTCATTTCCACTGCTCTCACTCTTGACTTGTGTCCTTCCAACAATGTCCAAGCTTCACTTCCGTACGTTAGAGTTGGTATCACAATACTGTCATGTAGTAACTTTTTCACTTCCATGCTCACTTCCCTGTTTCTTATCACTGCTTTCAAGGAACCAGCAACCTTTCTTCCCTGCTGTACCCTTTCAAGCACTACACCCTCCAAACCTCCATCCTTACTCATCACACTACCCAAGTACTTAAACGTACTCACATTTTCCAATTCCTCACCACCCAACCTCGCTGTACATTCACTAACTTCACCTCTCTCAAAGACCATCACTTTACTCTTCCCTACATTCACCTTTAGATTCCGTTTCTTACACACTCTCTCAAACTCATCCACCAAGCCTTGCAGCTCCCCTTCGTCTTCACTCAACAACACAGTATCATCTGCAAACAACAGTACAGGGAGTTTCCAAACACTATCCTCTCTCACCAGGGCCACTCCAACATCCACTACCCTACCTTGTACCTCTTTTATTACCCCATCCATGAACAGATTGAACAACCATGGAGACATGACACATCCCTGTTTCAAACCAACTTTCAAAGAGAAAAATTCACTTAGTTCACCATCCACACGCACTGCAGCCTTCGCACCATCGTACATACTCTTCACAGCATTCAACAACTTTCTATCTACTCCATATATTCTTAACACTTTCCACAATCCTTGTCTATCCACCCTGTCATTTGCTTTCTCCAAATCCATGAAAGCCGCATACAACTTCTTTCCCTTCTCTAGAAACTTTTCCACTAAAGATCTAAGAATGAATATCTGATCTACACAACCTCTTCCCTTCCTATAGCCTCCCTGTTCTTCTCCAACTAATTTCTCTGTTCTTTCTCTAACTCTGTCTATAAGTATCCTACCATACACTTTTCCTATTATACTAAGAAGAAAAATGCCCCTATGATTACCACACACTTCTTTTTCCCCTTTTCCTTTGTACAAGGGAATAATTATATCTGACTTCCAATCCTCCGGGACTCTACCTTCCTCCCAGGCCAATCTGCACATCTTCCACATCCATTTTACTACTATCTCTCCCCCATGCTTCAGCATTTCACCACACACTCCATCAATTCCTGGGGCTTTCCCCGATTTAACTTTCTTCATTGCTTCCACAACTTCTATCCTACTGATTTCTTCCTGTCTTCTCACCTCCCTCCTTCTCCCAGCCATTCCCCAGCCACTTATACTCGCATTACTTCCATCCTCTACGTTCAACAATTCCTTAAAGTGTTCTCTCCATCTGCTCACTTTTTCTCCCTTCTCCACTAGTAATCTACCATTTTTATCTTTCACTCCCCTGCTAACTTCACTTCCACCCTGTCTTACTCTTTTCACTTCTCTCCAGAACATTCTCTTACAGTCCCTCCACTTTACACTCAAAGTCCTTCCAAATTCCTCATCCACTCTCTTCTTACTCTCTCTTACTAATCTTTTCACCTCTCTCTTCCTTTCTACATATAACTCTCTCTTCCGCCTCTCAACTTCTTCCATGCCCCTATTTCTCATCCATTCATTGTATGCTTTCTTCTTTTGTGCCACAGCCTGTTTCACCCCTTCAGTCCACCACGCTGTTCCTTGCACCCCCCTCCGTCTTCTCTTCCTTCCACACACCACATCACATGCTGCACATATTTCTTCTGTAAATATCTTACACACACCTTCCACGTCTCCCATCTGCTCCAATTCATATTTGCCCAATCGTTCCTCCACTTCTCTCTTATACTCTGCCTTTTTCTCATCCTCTTGTAACCTTTCCACTCTCCTTGCAACTACTCCTTCCTCTCGTCTTTCCCTTCTTCTATTCCTCCATCTTACTTGCATTCTAATTCTGGCCACCACCAAGTAGTGGTCAGAAAGTCCACTCCCCCAACCTCTATACACTCTTGCATCCTTTACACATCTTCGCATCCTTTCATCCACACACACATAATCAATCATTGCCTTCCTTTCATTCAGTTCACCACCCACCCTTCTCATCACTCGCCATGTATACCTGTGGATCATTTTATGCCTGAAGAGGGTATTGGCTATCACCAACCCCCTCCCAGCACAAATGTCCACTAACGCACTCCCATTCTCATCTATCTCAGCAGGCACACCCTGTCATCAAATAAATAACGGTAATCTTGTATAATTACCTTCTTTTAATATTCACAGGCTTAAATATTAGCCATAAATAACAAGTCTAATTAGATAAGCATCCTGTGAAAATACTCTGAGTACGTAATGTGTGAACTGAGGAAACCAGAATTTAAGGACAAACCAAAGAAAAGCCAGCGAACTCAGGCATAACCAAAAGCACCCCACATGGCCTCCCTAGCATTGGAGTACTGGATATGTTGGTACTCCACTATCTGTGTTAGTCATGAAGGCTCGGTAGTACCCTAAAGATAAACTAGTACATGAAAATCTGGTCGGAAAACTTTGAAAGTTTTGAAGTGCATTGACACCGAGAGCTGAAATAATGCTCAAAATGTCGTCTAATCCATGAAAAGGAACCGATCAAGTCAGGCACTGCTCAGATGTCGTAACTCTACCGGACATTTCTAGCCTGAAGGTTCCATAATATTCGTCAATGAAATCTAGAATGCTGATCTCTCAAACTACTACTACTACTACCATTACTACTACTACTTCCAGAACTACTACTACTACTACTACTGCAAGCACTACTACTACTACTACTGCAAGCACTACTACTACTACTACTACTACTACTGCTGCTGCTGCTACTACTACTGCTACTACTACTACTGCTACTACTACTACTGCTACTACTACTACTGCTAACAGTAAACTCCCAGCCCAAAAGCAGTCAAGATACATGAGTTCTCAGCCCATACATCACTTCAAAATCTCTTTACCTAAAATTTCGTGGCCAATGACGTGCAAGATTTTCGCATAATAATCTGTACGTAGAACGAATAACATGCTAGTTTATGGAATACAGGAGTCTGCTACAACTCTCCATTTGGGGAAAAGAATGGTTAAAGGATAAAACGTAGACAGAGGCGAATGGGAGAAGGCTGTGGTATTAGACTGCTGGGGGTCTATCTATCTATCTATTGCCAGACGCCATAATCCCGCAAGAGGTGGCCACTTGACTTTGAGTTACTTATTTTACAGGGAGGGGCACTAACCCTCCACCAACCCACTTGTTGACATGTAGGGAGCACGTATGGTTTGGTTATATGGTTACCACCCAGCGTTGTAAATGGCGTGTTATTCAATTTCTCAACCCAATTGTCTTTCCTTAGCTGCATAAAATCATCTGGCTTCATCCAGAATGTTTTTCATTGTTTTAATCTCTTCACTTGGAGGAAGCCAGGATTTAAAAAAAAAAAAAAAAAAAAAAAGTGAAAGCATTCACTAATCTCCATATCTCTGCTCCAGTAGCCAATAACTGGCAATTTCCTTAAATATGACTAGTATTAGCTGTCTGTGAAGTTGGGCTTCCGCTTCTCTACAAAGGCAGTCATTCCTTCAGAACGGTCATCAGTGGCAAATGTGGAATGGAACAACCTCTTCTCAAAATGCAGTCCTTCACTAAGGGGTAACTCAAACGAATTGTTGACAGACTCCTTGGCCATTGCAACAATCAGTTTAGAATGTGTGGCAATGCGCTCACCCAACTTGATATTTTCACTGCATTTTTCCTTCCATTACCCTGGGGGTAGGGGGGTTTCAAGAATACTCCCCCAGTATCCCTGCTTGTCGTACGAGGCGACTAAAAGGGTTGGTGGTGGGTTAGTGCCCCACCCCGTAAAAAGAACTAACTAAAAAAGCGAATAAAGCGCCTCGGACCCGGACGGACCATACGTTGACGACTAAGAAACGGACAAAGGACATTCTTAGGGTGGGAACATGGAATGTGAGAGGAGTGAATGATGAAATGAAAGAGAGAGAGATTGTTCAGGTGCTTGAGGATGCAAAAGTGGATAGTGTGGATTGACTGAAACTAAATGGAAGGTGAAAGGGTGAGAGAATGGGAATATGGTGTAGGTATATGTGCGGGAGTCAGTGAGAATGAGAGGGCAAGAGAGGGAGTATGTCTGATGATAAGCAAGAAGTGGAAGGAGAATATAAGAGAGTATGGAACAATGGGTGCAAGGATTGTATGGGTGAGGATGAAAGTAGGTATACAAGCATGGGCGATTGTATGTGTGTATGCTCCAACAGAGGATCGAGTGGCAAGAGTGAAAGATGAGTTTTGGGCGAGAGTAGAAGCATGTATGGACAAGTTTGAGAGGAGCGAGAGTGTGCTGTTGATTGGAGACATGAATGGCAAAGTTGGGAATGTACGAGTGGATGGAGTGGTTGGTCAGTGGGGTGTGCCAGCTGAAGTAGATGGGAATGGTAGTGCTTTGGTGGACATCTGTGCTTGTAAGGGGTTGGCAATAGCCAACACCTACTTTCGTCATAAGATGATCCACCGGTATACATGGAAAGTAATGAGGAGGATGGATGGTGAACTTGTTGAACGAAAGGCATTGATAGACTACGTGTGTGTGGATGAGCGAATGAGAAGACAAGTGTTGGATGCAAGAGTGTGGAGAGGGTGGGGGAATGGAGTCTCGGACCATCACTTAGTAATGGCCAAGGTAAAGATGCAAAGAAAGTGGTTGAGGAGACGAAGGGGAAGACAGGAGGAAGCAGCTCCTGTGAGAAGAGTAAAAAATTGCAAGATAATGAGCAAATGACAGAGTATAAGAGCATAGTGGAAGAAAGATTGGGAAGGTATGAGCTAAAGCAGATGGAAGGGGTGGAAGACGTATGTAAGATATTCACGGAAGAGATAGGCGCAGCGTATGAGGCGGTTTGTGGAGTGAGGAGGAGATGCAAGGGTGTGCAAGGGACAGCATGGTGGAATGATGAGGTGAAACGAGCTGTGGAACAAAAGAAGAAGGCATATGGTGAATGGTTGGCGAGTAGAGGTAGGGGAGAAGATGAGAGAGAGAAGAGAGAGAGATATGTGAGCAGGAGAAGGGAGGTTAAGAGACTGGTGAAGGAGAGTAAGAAGAAAGTGGATGAAGAGTTTGGGAGGAATCTGAGTGTGAAATGGAGGGAGAGTAAGAAATTGTTTGGGAAGGAGGTAAAGAAAGTAAGGCAGTGTGAAAGGGGAAATAATAGGGGAGTGAAAGATAGGAATAATAGATTGTTGGTGGAGAAGAGAAAGAAATTGAGGAGATGGAATGAACACTTTGAGGATTTGTTGAATGTAGAGAGTGAGAGCAGTGTGAGTATAAGTGGTTGGGGAATGGCTGGGAGAAGAAGAGATGAGAGGAGGGAGGAAGAGATCAGTAGGGCGGAAGTAGTGGAAGCGATGAAGAAGATTAAGCTGGGAAAGGCCCCAGGAATTGATGGAGTGTGTGGTGAAATGCTTAGGTATGGGGGTGAGATTGTTGTGGAGTGGAAATGGAAGTTGTGTAGATTGGTTTGGGAAGAGGGAAGGGTTCCAGAGGACTGGAAATCAGGTATAATTGTTCCTCTGTACAAAGGAAAAGGGGAGAGAGAAGTATGTGGTAACCATAGGGGTATTTGCCTTCTTAGTGTGACTGGTAAAATATATGGTAGAATACTCATTGATAGGGTTAGGTATATGACAGAGGAGCTAGTTGGAGAAGAACAATGGGGATTTAGGAAGGGAAAAGGGTGTGTAGATCAGATATTTGTTCTAAGATGTTTAGTGGAGAAGTATCTAGAGAAGGGATGAAAGTGTATGCTGTCTTCATGGACTTGGAGAAAGCTTATGACAGAATAGATAGGCAAGGTATGTGGAAGGTATTAAGAATATATGGAGTGGAGGGGAAATTGTTGAGTGCTGTGAAGAGTATGTACGAGGGAGCTAGGGCTACGGTCCGAGTGGATGGTGAGCTGAGTGAGTTCTTTGATCTCAATGTGGGACTGAAACAGGGGTGTGTGATGTCTCCATGGCTGTTTAATATATATATGGATGGGGTTGTAAAGGAGGTGCAAGGTAGGGCAGTGGATGTGGGGCTGGCCCTAATGAATGAGGGTGAGATTTGAAAGCTTCCAGTGTTGCTGTTTGCTGATAATACAGTATTGTTGAGTGAAGATGCATGGTTTGGTGAATGAATTTGGGACAGTGTTTAGGAGGAGGAAGGTGAAAGTTAATGTAAACAAAAGTAAAGTTATGGTGTTTGAGAGGAATGACGTCACAGAGTGTGCAGTGAGGTTGGATGGTGAGGATATGGAGAATGTGAGTGCATTCAAGTACTTGGGTAGTGTAATGAGTAAGGATGGAACTTTGGGGGATGAAGTACGTGAAAGGGTACAGCAGGGAAGGAAGGTTGTTGGTACACTGAAAGCAGTGATGAGAAATAGGGAGGTGAGTATGGAAGTTAAGAAGTCACTGCATGATGGTATTGTGATCCCTACCCTGACGTATGGAAGCGAGGCGTGGACCTTGCAAGACGGGAACAAGTCAAGAGTGAGAGCAGTGGAAATGAGTTACTTGAGAGGAGCATGTGGAGTGACATGGAGGGACAGGTTGACGAATGAAGAAGTGAAGGAACTTTGTGGGGTAGATGTGGATGTGGTTGAGAAGATTAGGAGAAATACACTGAGGTGGTTTGGACATGTGGTGAGAATGGAGAATGAAAGACTGACTAAGAGGGTGTATGTACAGTAGTTGAGGTGGAGGGAGGGAGAGGGAGGGGTAGACCGAGTATGAGGTGGAGGGATGGAGTTGAGAGGTATATGAGGGAGGGGGGGTGAGTTGGGGGGAGAGTAGTCAAATGGTGGGTGACAGAGTGACTTGGAGGCGTTTTGTCTGCGGCCACCCTTTGCGGGATTAGGGCGTCGCGTCGTCGGGCTATAGATAGATAGATTTTTCCTTCATATAGAAAATGAAACTAAAGCTTTATTAATTCCCAAATACGCGTATCATTGTTGACTAATGTGATCCGGTACGAGTAAGGCCGAAAAAAAAAATGGGTAGTGAGAAAAAAGATTTTTTTTTTCTGCTAGGTGTTATTACAACCAACCGATAAAGAGCGATGAAGCTGTGTTTGGCAAGGTTTATAAATACATGAGTCTCTGCCTGCCTGCCTCTCTGCCTGCCTGCTTGCCTTCCTACCTGTCTGCCTGTCTGTCTGCCGTTGTCTGCATGCCTGTCTGTTAACAAGATTATGCGAGAAAGTCAGCAGATTATCTTAGTTATATAGATTCTGAATTTACCATTCCTTACAAGCCCTTTCAGTCTGGGGAACGTTGTCGTTCGAAGCCGAGGAGGAAGAGTCAGAGGACAGTGACTAATTTTTCGCAGTTACCCATCCATTTTACTGCTTTTAACTCTGAACAGAAAGCCCACCCCGACATAATCTGTGGCGTCACAAAAGGTGCGCGGCGGAGTCATGCGAGCAGATCATCTCTGTCATTGGACACTGAATTAGGTTAGGATGAAGTAATTCGTTTTTCTTATAGCGTTCAGTAAAAGGTCAGGAGTACAAGACAGGGATAAAGGTTCAGTCAGCCGTCATGTCTGAGCTAGAGGCTCATCAAATTCGAAGCATTGCGACGAACAAGCAATAAACAGTAGGTCAGAGGTAGACTCCGTGGAGAGAGTGCATCAGTATATCACGTCTACACGATTATTTAATTTTCTGTTACCTTACTTCAGAACCACAGGTGTTTAGTGGTAAAGGGGACTGGCGTTTGAACCGATTGTGAGGCTGCTGGATTTTCCCGCCATTGTCCTCCTGCCTACGATCTGTCGCCTTGTTCCCACTGCACCCACCAAAGGTATACTGTTTGACCTTATTTCTGTACCCGTTTTACTCTAACTTGGCCTAAAATTTTCATCTCTCGAACTTGAATACTAATTTGTAGCAATAGATTAATACTAGAATATGTAAGTCACAGAAAAGTGCTATTGAAGAGGAGCCGTAGCGCTGCCCTTTACTGCCAATGACCCATGAGAAGTAAGCGGCAAAAGGACCAAAATCTGGGTCAAGTTACGCTGGAAAAAGTAGTATAATGCAGAATACTATGATATTCTAGGAAGCTGTGGAAAGTTGAGCGTTGTTTGTGGTTTGCAATAGTGAGACAGGCAGAGAGAAGACAGACAGACAGAAGACAGACA
Source organism: Coenobita brevimanus (assembly GCF_032717465.1). Lineage (NCBI taxonomy): Eukaryota > Metazoa > Arthropoda > Malacostraca > Decapoda > Coenobitidae > Coenobita > Coenobita brevimanus. Next base: position 5,108,139 of record NC_136964.1, read on the forward strand.
GACGCAAGGCAAGGAGACAGGAAAGGGGAGAAGAAGGGTGGCGTTCTTTTGAATGAGGTTGACTTCATACCAAATTACAGTATATTTGTGCCGCAACTTTAATAGCATGTGTTCTTATGTATAACCAAGGTCCTTTGGCGAGTAGTGAGCTAACACACACACACACACACACACACACACACACACAATACCTTCTAACGGTAGTTGGTGGTGGGGAAATATGTATATGTAACTGTGGTGGTGTGGGGAGGTTGCCATGGTAACACACTGGCCCCACACACACACACACATTGCAACCACACTAAACCATACACCCTCCATCTCCCCCCCCCACACACACAACACATCCACCCACACACACACCCACACACACCTACACACACCCACACCCACACCCACCCACATACAACACATCCACCCACACCCACCCACACACCCACCCACACACAACACATCCACCCACACACCCACACACAACCACACCCACACCCACCCACCCACCGACACACACACACACACACACACACACACACACACACACACACACACACATAGGCTATTACTCTCTAACGGTAGTTGGTGGTGGGGAAATGTGTGTATGTAACTGTGGTGGTGTGGGGAGGTTGCCATGGTAACACACTGGCCCCGCGCACACACACACACACACACACACACACACACACACACACACACACACACACACACACACACACACACACACTGCAACCACACCAAACCATACACCCCCCATATCCCCCCTACACACAACACATCCACCCACACACCCACGCACGCACACACACACACACACACACACACACACACACACACACACACACACACACACACACACACACACACACACACACACACACACAACTAACGGAAGTTGATGGTGGGGAAATGTGTGTATATAACTGTGGTGGTGTGGGGAGGTTGCCATGGTGACACACACACACACACACACACACACACACACACACACACACACACACACACACACACACACCATACACACACACACGCACACAAAGACTTCCTTAACGATATATTTCTGGATAAAGCTGCTTAATATCTTTTTGTGCGTTCTTTTATGCGGAGTATGGCAAAGTTTGAATGATATTTACAGTCTTGTAGTAGAGTAAATGTAATAAGCAAAATAAATCGCTAAGGAAGAGGTGCTAGGGAGTTGTAGAATGAGTTTATAGCTATAATTTTTATCAGAGCGTTCCATTAAGCTGTATGTATAGCTTATCAGACTTAACATGGTTCAGATCTTATATTTGCTGCATATTTTTCATAGCAATGCCAACGGCCATACCACGTTGAGTACACCGCTTCCCGTCCGATCAGCGAAGTTAACCCGCTCCGTCCCGAGGACGTACTTCCACGTCCTCACGTTTTGTCACAGCCAGTCCCGAGGACGTACTTCAACGTCCTGCAATTGCAAGGTTCATAATTTCCACAATTTTCAAAATTCGCGGGAGATTTTCGTTTCGCCCAGGTACCCAAGCCTCCCCTACCTGCCGCCAGGCGGGCAGCTTCCTAGACCCCGCGTGACCCGCGCTCGCCCTTGTCTCGGTCACTCACCTGCCAGCAGTGACCCAGGTCAGACATGGCGCAGAAAGGTCTCTCAGATGAGCAAATTGCATCCGTCCTGGAAGCCTTCACTGGAGACAGTGATTCTCCACTCGATGATGATGTGGTGGATCGCGATTACGTCCAGCCAGAGGAAGAAATAAGTAGCAGTGATGAGGAGGTCCCTTCGCCCCGAAAAACGCGGTATGTGACATACCGTAAGGCAAGGGAAGGCCAGCCTGCTCCCCAACCACGTGCACAGCTATCTCTCCATCACGATTCTGATCAGGACGAGGATGAGGACGATGAGGATGACGGAGGCCAAGGACGTGATATCGCCGAGTGGTTGGGAAAGGAGAAAATATCACCACGTGGATCAGAAGGTGGGGCGAGACGACACCTAAGGTATGGTTCAAGTACTTTGTCTGGGGAAGTAGCAAGTGGTGTGGTGGGATTGCTGGGAGAAAGGGAAAGTGTTGTGGCGGCAGCACGGGTTGAAAGTGAGAGTGGTGTGGGGGTAGTGCGGGGTGAAGGGGCCAGTGGTGTGAGGGAGGCAGCACGAGCACGTGGTGCTCGTAGGCCTAGGGGAGAGGAGGTTGAGTCACTCCCCAGCACTTCTTTCGCCCCTGAATATTCCCAAACTTCCTCCCCACAGCCCCAGAATGTGGGGAAAGGAAAGAAAGGGAAGGGAAAGGGCAAAGGAAAAGGGAGAGGGAAGAGAAGTGCGAGTGATGAGAGGCGCCGCTCTCCACCTCCCCAACCACCCCCACCACCCACACCACCCCACCCAGACGAAGGGGACGATGGTGACGTGGCTGGAGACGGTGGTGTCACGTGGAACTGGGAGGATGGGAGTAATTTTACTCCCATCATTCACCAGTTCACTGAGGAGTGGCGGTCAGGTTGCACGGCTCCAGGTGTAAATGCTGGGTCGTCACGTTTAGATTTTTTCAACTTGTTTTTTGATGAGGCGTTTGTTGGGCGCATAGTAGAACAGACAAATATATTTTCACAATCCCAGCGCCTTGAAAGTGAACGCCTAGGAACCACAAGCAAGCATGCAGAACAGTATGACTTTCCCGTGACTATATCAGAGATGTTCCTATTTTTTGCCCTGGTAATCTTGATGGGTGTGGTGAGGAAAAATCAAATTCCTGCCTACTGGACAACGGACCCAATCATCCTAACACCTTTCTTTGGAAAGGTGATGGGTCGTAATAGATTTCAGTTTATTCTCGGCCGCCTCCACTTTTTTGATGCAGATGATCCAGCCAATGCAAATAACACCGATAAAATGAGGAGAATTAGGCTGGTATTTGATCATTTACGGGAAATGTTCCGCTCCTCATTTTATCCCTACAGAGACCTCGTCATAGACGAGAGTCTTGTGTTGTGGAGAGGCAATATTTCCTTTAGGCAGTATATACCCAGCAAGAGACACCGTTTCGGGTTCAAGATCTTTGTTATGTGTGACTGTAAGACTGGTTATGTGCAAGACATAGTCTTGTACACGGGCGCACAGACAGATATAATAGAAGATCGGAGTATAGGACTCTCTGGGGCCGTGGTGAAGACAGTGATAGAAGAGTACCTTCATCGTGGTCATGTTTTGTACCTGGACAACTGGTACACTAGCCCTCTTCTCGCTAGGTTCCTCCACCAACACGACACCGGAGTCTGTGGTAAAGTCAAGAGAAACCGTCGCCATATGGTCAAGATAGGGAGGAAACTTGACAAGAATGAGGTGGTTTTCTTCCAGGCCAATAACATCCTTGCAACCCTGTGGAACCACAACAGGGAAGTTTGCCTCCTATCAACTGTTCACAGCCCCCTGATGCACCGCACAGACTCCGTGGATCACCGTAGCGAGAGGAGGCGCAACGTATGGAAACCAGAGTCTGTACTTGCCTATAATCTGAACATGAGGCAAGTTGATCAGTCAGACTCAATGTTCAAGTGTTGACTGTGCCAGGACAACGATGAAGTGGTACAAGAAACTCTTTTTCCACTTGCTCGACATCACGGTCCTGAACGCCCACTACCTGCACGCAATGACCACCGGAGTATCCGAGACCTTTGAGGGGTTTGTGAGGGAGCTGGCACGTGAAATAATCGCCAAGCATGCCCAGGAAAGACCCCCACACTGCCCCCGCGCCCCCCGTGCTGCTCAGACTCCCCTACGTCTTGCAGGCCGCCACTACCCCAGCGCAATCCCTTCCGAACCAAACCGTCGTAAACCCCAGCGTCGCTGCCATGTATGTAAGCACTCGACAGTCAGACCATCAACGCAGAGAAAAGACACAAGATACGAGTGTGTCGAGTGCAATGTTGCGTTGTGCCTTCAGCCTTGTTTCAAGGAGTATCATAATTTCCTACAGTACTGAAACTGTGTGGGAAGGCGAAATGACGCTCATGATAATGGTAAGGCCAGTCAGTAGGTGCTAAGTCAAATATAAAGTTGAAACGGGTGATATTTTTTCAGAAAAGTAATGTATAAGATGAGAATTAGTGTAAGTGGAAAGAATTGTTATCAAAACTACACCCACTGTGTAAATCTGGTCAGTAAATATGTGATAGCAAGGAAATAAAGTGGAAACGGGTGTAATGTTAGCATGAATAAAACGTATAAGTTGAACATTACTGTAAGTTGTCATAATTGATGTCACGAGTACACCCACATTCTGGTCAGTAAGTATGTGATAGGAATTATATACAGTGGAATTTGTTGTAATGTTAGTAGTAAGGTATTTTATAAGTTGAATACTAGTGTAAGATGAAACAAATGATATCGCTATAACACTCCCTGTGTAAGTATGCGCTAATATGACGCTCAGTTGCATCGTAAGTTCTGAAATTATGTGATATCAATTATATCAAGTGTTTACATGTGCAATGTTAGTGGAGAATTATTATATAAGTACAAAAATAGGTTGTAAGTTGAATTAGTTGTCATAGCGACTTCACCGTGTGTGTTATTATGCGCTATTATTACGCTATATATTTACGTAAGGCCTGAAATAATCTCAAAACAGTTATATAAAGTTGAAAAGTGTATAATAATATTAGGAAAGTATTATGTAAGTAGAAAAAGCACAATACGAGTTGAAACAACAGTCACAGCGAGTTCACTCACTACGTAAATAAGCGCTAACATTACGCTAAATGTTATCAAAAGGCCTGTGAATACGTAAAAACAGTTCAATATAATGTAAAATGGTATAATGTTATTGTAGAAGTATTATGTAAGTAAAAAAAATTATATGTATCATGATTTTAGAATGTTAGCGATTCATGGGAACCAAGTTGGCCGATTTTGCTCGTTTCTCACGATGGTACAATGCTTATTTCTGCTCTATTTTTGTATAAAATCCAATATACTCTTTTATCACATGTTTTTGTGTTTGTAATAAATTCATTTCTAATTACTTTCATTGGTTTCCCAAACTTATAATACCATAGAAAACGTTTGATGCTCACACCGCATAGGGAGAACACGGGGCCAGGTGGGACCAAGGCATACCTGGTTAAGCTAATTAGGGACCCCAGGGACCACTTTCTTTGCCACCGGCCATTGTTTCTGACCAAAAGCGAAAGTTTAAGCGAAAAAAAAAAAAAGGGTCGAAAAATGCCCGGGATTGGGGGGTACCAGTGGTCGAAAAGTGGCCGGGACGGGGCGGGTTGCAACGTTGGGTCTGGTTAGTACTTGGATGGGTGACCGCCTGGGAACACCAGATGCTGTTGGCATAACGTTCTCCCTACGTGTCAAGTGGGGTTGATGGAGGATTAGTGCCCCTCCCTGTAAAACAATTAACTCTAAGCCTTGGCCACCCTGTTTGGGATACATGGCGTCTGGCAATGAATGAATGAATGATAACTACAGGCAGAAGAAGACGATAACACGGCCCTACATATCTTCAACTGCACTTTTTCGTGACTAGCATCATGTTCTAATTTCAGGCTCTTGTTGCAGCTCAGCATTCAAGATGGAGAGATGGCAATTTTAGGGCAAGTTAAAGTGTAATTCTGTATCCATTCCATATCATCTTTTCGTGACTATACCGGTCTTCCTCTAACACGGGCCGGATTTCCATCCCTGTATAGGTAATTTTACTCATTTCACGTAGCCCAGTGCCAGGAAATGACAATGGTATGTCACTACATCCTTTACTTAGCATTTCGTGACAAGCATCATGTTTTGGTGTTAATCTATTGCTAAAACTCAGCATTCAAGATGGAGAGATGGTAATTGTAGGTTCATTTAGGGAAAAGAGCGTATTGTTCTATATTCTGGTGTTAATGTATCGTTACAGCTCAGCATTTAAGGCTAGGAGATGGCAATATTAGGCAAAGTGAAAGTGAATAGAGTATGGTAAACATCTAAGTATAATTTCTGACTTTGCTACGGTCCCTGATGCTTCCTCTACGACGGTTTTCTCTTATGCACTCAGGCTCCTAAGACACATTCCCAGGTGAATGATATCGTCTGGAGTCTAATAAAAAAGTGCTAGAGTTGTCACGATCATTGGATGGTTAATATTTACAGCATTAACGCTCTCACACACTTATAAATAGCTCAGAGTGCATAATAGCCTCTTGTATTAGCTAGAATAAAATACTAGAGTTACCCTGAAGATGAGCGGGCCTCCGTGCCCTCTAGGGGTTGTAAAAGTAGTTGGGTAAAGTTTCACATGAGTTTCTGGGCTGAACAAGCATGGCATTCCATTGGTCAGTCAGTGGTACTCGGACGATAAGAGGGTGAGGCTGCGTTGGCTCCGTCTCCTGCTGTAAGTGTTAAATTTTGCTGTTTGGGGGTTAAATTTCGTTGTTTTTGCCATTAACATAATTCAGATAGGACACACAGGTATCTTGCTACCAACCAGGAAGTGTCATAGGTCAGATAGATTCAACAGATGAGGGCAATAGACGTCGTTTTGCTGGTTAGGGGATGGTGTGTAGTCTTCTCCTCTTGCTGCAAGTGTTGGGTTTTGCTGTTTTGGCCATTAAGGTGACTAAATTAGGACACGGGGACATCTTACGGTCAGCCAGGAAGCGTTGTAGGCCAAAGAAATTGTAGAAAATAAGGGAAATGGATGTAATTTTAATAGTCGCATATTGTCACTTATAGCGATAGCCCTGATTGTCTAGTTATCTATAGCCAGACGCCTTAAACCCGTAAGGAGTGGCCAGAGACAAATCGTCTCCATGTACCCTATTTCGCTGCCCTCCCCCCATCGTACACCCTCTCTCTCTTATACCTCTCTACTCCATCCCTCCATCTCATCCCCTTCACTTGGCCTAAAATTGCAATCTCTTTATCTCGAATGCTGAGTTGTAACAACAGAATATTATGTTAATCACGAAAAAGCGCTGTTTCAAAGACGCAACTGAGACACGTGAAAAGCTGCAAATGGACGAAAATTTGGGCCAAGTTAAGGTGAAAGGAGTAGAGTACAGAATCCTCCTTGATAACATAAAAGTTTCCGGATTAAAAAGAACTAGAAAAAAATCATCATCATCATCATCATTGCCATCATCGTCATCGTCATTAAATTTTTTCATACCTTCACTCTTACAAACATGCAGACAGTTTGTTACACACTGGTATACGCACACAGTAAATACGCACACAGCACGCACACAAGTACGCACACACTGAAAACTCACACAATAAACACGCACACTTTGAATACGCAAGCACTGAACACCCACGCACTGAACATGCACGCACTGAACACTATTTATCTATCTATCTATAGCCCGACGCCCTAATCCCGCAAAGGGTGGCCTCAGACAAAATGCCTCCAAGTCGCTCTGTCACCCACCATTTGACTACCCTCCCCCCAGCTCACCCCCCCCTCCCTCATATACCTCTCAACTCCCTCCCTCCACCTCATCCTCGGTCTACCCCTCCCTCTCCCTCCCTCCACCTCACCCACATACACCCTCTTAGTCAGTCTCTCATTCTCCATTCTCTCCACATGTCCAAACCACCTCAGTGTATTTCTCCTAATCTCAGTCACATCCACATCCACCCCACAACGTTCCTTCACTTCTTCATTCGTCAACCTGTCCCTCCATGTCACTCCACATGCTCCTCTCAAGTAGCTCATTTCCACTGCTCTCACTCTTGACTTGTTCCCGTCTTGCAAGGTCCACGCCTCGCTTCCATACGACAGGGTAGGGATGACAATACTATCATGCAGTGACTTCTTAACTTCCATACTCACCTCCCTATTTCTCATCACTGCTTTCAGTGTACCAACAACCTTCCTTCCTTGCTGTACCCTTTCACGCACTTCATCTCCCAAATTTCCATCCTTACTCATCACACTACCCAAGTACTTGAATGCACTCGCATTCTCCATATCCTCACCATCCAACCTCACTGCACACTCTGTGACTTCATTCCTCTCAAACACCATAACTTTACTTTTGTTTACATTAACTTTCAGATTCTTCCTCCTACACACTGTCCCCAATTCATTCACCAAACCTTGCAACTCCCATTCATCTTCACTCAACAATACTGTTTCATCAGCAAACAGCAACACCGGAAGCTTCCAAATCTCACCCTCATTCATTAGGGCCAACCCCACATCCACTGCCCTACCTTGCACCTCCTTTACAACCCCATCCATGTATATATTAAACAGCCATGGAGACATCACACAACCCTGTTTCAGTCCCACATGGAGATCAAAGAACTCACTCCGCTCACCATCCACTCGTACCGTAGCCCTAGCTCCCTCGTACATACTCTTCACAGCACTCAACAATTTTCCCTCCACTCCATATATTCTTAATATCTTCCACATACCTTGTCTATCTATTCTGTCATAAGCTTTCTCCAAGTCCATGAAGGCAGCATACACTTTCCTTCCCTTCTCTAGATACTTCTCCACTAAACATCTTACAACAAATATCTGATCTACACACCCTTTTCCCTTCCTAAATCCCCCTTGTTCTTCTCCCAACTAGCTCCTGTCATATGCCTAACCCTATCAATGAGTATTCTACCATATATTTTTACCAATCACACTAAAAAGGCAAATACCCCTATGGTTACCGCATACTTCTCTCTCCCCTGTTCCTTTGTATAAAGGAACAATTATACCCTATTTCCAGTCCTCTGGAACCCTTCCCTCTTCCCAGGCCAATCTACACAACTTCCATATCCACTCCACAACAATCTCACCCCCATACCTAAGCATTTCACCACACACTCCATCAATTCCTGGGGCCTTTCCCAACTTAATCTTCTTCATCGCTTCCACTACTTACTGATCTCTTCCTCCCTCCTCTCATCTCTTCTTCTCCCAGCCATTCCCCAACCACTTATACTCACACTGCTCTCATTCTCTACATTCAACAAATCCTCAAAGTGCTCCTTCCATCTCCTCAATTTCTCTCTCTTCTCCACCAACAATCTATTATTCCTATCTTTCACTCCCCTACTATTTCCCCTTTCACACTGCCTTACTTTCTTTACCTCCTTCCAAAACAATTTCTTACTCTCCCTCCATTTCACACTCAGATTCCTCCCAAACTCTTCGTCCACTTTCTTCTTACTCTCCTTCACCAGTCTCTTAACCTCCCCTCTCCTGCTCACATTTACCTCTCTCTTCTCTCATCTTCTCCCCTACCTCTACTCGCTAAGCATTCACTATACGCTTTCATCTTTTGTTCCACAGCTCGTTTCACTTCATCATTCCACCATGCTGTCCCTTGCACACCCTTGCATCTCCTCCTCACTCCACAAACCGCCTCACACGCTGCGCCTATCTCTTCCGTGAATATCTTACATACGTCTTCCTCCCCTTCCATTTGCTTTAGCTCATACCTTCCCAATCTTTCTTCCACTATGCTCTTATACTCTGTCATTTGCTCATTATCTTGCAATTTTTTACTCTTCTCACAGGAGCTGCTTCCTCCTGTCTTCCCCTTCGTCTCCTCAACCACTTTCTTTGCATCTCTACCCTGGCCATCACTAAGTGATGGTCCGAGACTCCATTCCCCCACCCTCTCCACACTCTTGCATCCAACACTTGTCTTCTTATTCGCTCATCCACACACACGTAATCTATCATTGCCTTTCGTTCAACAAGTTCACCATCCATCCATCCTCATTACTCTCCATGTATACCGGTGGATCATCTTATGACGAAAGTAGGTGTTGGCTATTGCCAACCCCTTACTAGCACAGATGTCCACCAAAGCACTACCATTCCCATCTACGTCAGCTGGCACATCCCACTGACCAATCACTCCATCCACTCGTACATTCCCAACTTTGCCATTCATGTCTCCAATCAACAGCACACTCTCGCTCCTCTCAAACTTGAACACGCACTCAATAAACACGCACACTCTGAACACGTACGCACTGAACACGCACACACTGAACACGCACAATTTGACTACGTGCACAGTTAGCACGTACACACTGATGTACGCACACACCGATGTACGCACACGCTGCGGCATGTACGCACTAGACACGCGCACACAGAGCAGGTACGCACTAATGCACGCACATATTCATTCACGCAGACACTGATACAAGCACTGATCAGCACACGCACACACACTGATACACACAGGAACTGATACACACAGGCACTGATACACGCACACTTAGATACGAGCACATAGATACACGGACACGATGATGCACACGCACACAGGTTCACGCACATACTGACACACACACACACACACACACACACACACACACACACACACACACGTGGTGGATCATTTTTAGCTGACGTGTTGGAGTCGGGGATAGAGACAGACAGATAGGAGAGAGAGAGAGAGAGAGAGAGAGAGGGAGGGAGGGAGGGAGGGGAGGAGGGGAGGGGCATGAGGTAAGTCAGGCAGGGAGGAGGAGGGTAGATTGTTGTTGTTCGTGTTCCTCCTCCAAATTCCCCTATTCGTCAACGCGAAAGGATGGCCGGGGATACTGTAGAGATGGAAGGCAAAAGTGGCAGGAGATAAATTATATAAAATGGCGATCCCTGAACCTCACCTGTATCGAATCGTTCGTATCGTATCTTTTATAAAGAATCTTACATGCTTGCATGCATCGTCGGCCTTGGTCACATAATGGCGGCTCCCCACACTGCACAATCTTTTGCAACCTCCCTATTCACTCCCTTATCCCTGAAGTCACACACTATGACCTAGTCCCAGGCCTTTTCCGGTCTGCCTCTCGCAACCCTACCTCCGACGTTCACACTTCTCTCTCCTCACCTAGTTGTCATCCTCCATCCTCTCCACATGTCTTAACCATCTCAGTCTATCCCTCATCACAACAATACACTTTTGTCCCATCCTCCCTCTTAACTCAATAGTAAAACTAGCCCCCCCCCCCCACACACACACGCTCCCAGGCCTCGCATTCAAGGAGGCATTTCACATCCATCTAATCATTGTTATTTCCGTGCGAAATGTGTTGACCTCGTAAACCTTGGTTAGGTAAAGATTCGTTTATTTCCCTGAACCAGAGTGACATCATTCTTATTTTATTCTTATTGTTATCAAGCCATTTTATTCAGCTTACGAGCAGCCTCTCGTACTAAAGACTTTATTAATACTGTATCTGACTCCTTCAGTTTGAAAAGTGTACCCTAAGCTGAATAAAATCATCAGGCTGTTGCAAGAATAAAATGAACCACGTTTCCTGGCTGAATGGGTTAACACTAACATGATCATTTGCCCCGACATTATCCGATTTATTCACCTTCTCGATAACTGACTGAAATTTGGTAGTCGTCATCGGTGATAGGATGGGGCTTTGACCATAATGGCTTTCAGGTTGGCTCTCATGACTGTACCGTTCACATATTTGCATAATGATTGTGATTTACATCCTTCCTTGATCAGGGCATGCGTTCTGACGTCGTGCTTTGTTTGAACTACGGGGGGAGGGGGGTGAAGATTGTCTGTACCCCCACCCCTCCAAGAAATTACTTAAAAGAAATAATGCGTGTACTCTATTGGATGACGTGGATGTGGACGTATTATAACCACATAATTACACGGTACGGCAATTCCACTATGACACGAGCTGTTGACAATGCTGGTGCTCTTGGATCTAAAGAAGCTTCTTTTTTTTTCGGTGACAGTCCGTACTAAAAAATGAGTTCATTATTCACACACCCGTCCGGCAAGGGAGGTACGATAATCCTGGTTAACAGCTGTTTATTTCAAAGGTGCCCTGAGGTTTATGAAAAGTCTCATACACTTCTTGCTAATTAAACAGCCGATGGAATATATGTTAAATACCTTTGTTAAATTTGCCAACATTTACAAACAACCACACTGATATATTTCCAGAGGTAGATTTTTGTGTTTTGGCGTCGTAGCAGTGGCTAATTGTACACACCATCTCTAAACTGTCACCTTCTCTATGCCCGCTACTCCAGTCCCCTTCCCTACCCATTCACCTCTTCCCTACCCCCTCACCTCTTCCCTTTACCCCTTCACCTCTTCCCTTTACCCCTTCACCTTTTCCCTCTACCTCCTCACCTCTTCCCTCTACCCCCTCACCTCTTCCCTACCCCCTCACCTCTTCCCTACCCCCTCACCTCTTCCCTACCCCCTCACCTCTTCCCTACCCCCTCACCTCTTCCCTACCCCCTCACCTCTTCCCTACCCCCTCACCTCTTCCCTACCCCCTTACCTCTTCCCTCTTCCTCCCCTTCCCCTCTTCCCTCTTCCTCTCTTTCCCCTCTTCCCTCTTCCTCCCCTTCCCCTCTTCCCTCTTCCTCCCCTTCCCCTCTTCCCTCTTCCTCCCCTTCCCCTCTTCCCCCTTCCCCCTTCCCCTCTTCCCTCTTCCTCCCCTTCCCCTCTTCCCTCTTCCTCCCCTTCCCCTCTTCCCCCCTCCCCTCTTCCCTCTTCCCCCCTCCCCTCTTCCCTACCCCCTCTCCTCTTCATTACCCCCTCTCCTCTTCATTACCCCCTCTCCTCTTCATTACCCCCTCTCCTCTTCATTACCCCCTCTCCTCTTCCCTACCCCCTCCCCTCTTCTCTACCCCCTTCCCTCTTCTCTACCCCCTCCCCTCTTCTCTACCCCTCCCCTCCTCTCTACCCCTCCCCTCCTCTCTACCACTCCCCTCTTCTCTACCCCCTCAGCTCTTCCCTACCCCCTCAGCTCTTCCCTACCCCCTCAGCTCTTCCCTACCCTCTCCCCTCTTCCCTACCCCCTCCCTTCTTCCCTACCCCCTCCCTTCTTCCCTACCCCCTCACCTCTTCCCTACCCCTCACCTCTTCCCTACCCCCTCCCCTCTTCCCTACCCCCTCCCCTCTTCCCTACCCCATCCCTTCTTCCCTACCCAGTCACTTTTTCCTTTCCCCCTCATTTCTTCCATACCCCATCCCTTCTTCCCTATCCCCTCCCGTCTTCCCTACCCCCTCCCCTCTTCCCTAGCCCCTCCCCTCTTCCCTTTACCCCCCTCACCTCTTCTCTCTACCCCCTCACCTCCTCCCTACCCCCTCACCTCTTCCCTACCTCCTCATCTCTTCCCTACCCCCTCACCTCTTCCCTCTGCCCCCTCACCTCTTCCCCCCCTTCCCCTCTTCCCTCTTCCCCCTCCCCTCTTCCCTACCCCCTCTCCTCTTCCCTATCCCCTCTCCTCTTCTCTACCCCTCCCCTCTTCTCTACCCCTACCCTCTTCCCTACCCCCTCCCATCTTCCCAACCCCTCATTTCTTCCCTACCCCCTCCCCTCTTCCCTACCCTCTCCCCTCTTCCCTACCCCCTCCCCTCTTCCCCCTACCCTCCTTCCCTCTTCCCTACCCCCTCCCCTCTTCCCTACCACCTCACCTCTTCCCTACCACCTCACCTCTTCCCTCTATCCCCCTCACCTCTTCCCTCTATCCCCCTCACCTCTTCCCTACCCCCTCCCCTCTTCCCTACCCCCTCCCCTCTTCCCTCTACCCCCTCCTCTCTTCCCTCTACCCCCCTCCCCGCTTCCCTACCTCCTTACCTTTTCCCTTCCCCGTCACATCTTCTACCCCCTCACCTCTTCCCTCTACCCTGTCACCATTTCCCTCTACCTCCTCACCTCTTCCCTCAACCCCCCTCCCCTCAACCCCCCTCCCTTCCTCCCTACACCCTCACCTCTTCCCTCTACCCCCTCCCATCTTCCCTCAACCCCCCTCCCCTCTTCCCTCAACCCCCCTCACCTCTTCCCTCAACCCCCCTCACCTCTTCCCTCAACCCCCCTCACCTCTTCCCAACCCTTTACCTCTTCCCTCTACCCCCTCCCCTCTTCCCTCAACCCCCCTCACCTTTTCCCTACCCCCTCACCTTTTCCCTCTACCCCCTTACCTCTTTCTTCTACCCCCCTCCCCTCTTCCCTACCCTCTTACCTCTTCCCTCTACCCCCCTCCCCTCTCCCTACCCCCTTACCTCGTCCCTCTACCCCCTCACCTCTTCCCTTTACCCCCTCACCTCTTCCCTCAACTACCCTCCCCTGTTCACTACCCCCTCACCTCTTCCCTACCCCCTCACCTCTTCTCTACCCCCTCACCTCTTCCTTCTACCCCCCCTCCCATCTCCCCACTACCAGTCAAACCTCCCCTACCCACACACCTCTGCTCTCCACCTCTCAGGTTGAATTTTTCCATTGACACGAAGAAAGAAGAGGATTTTCGCACGACCAAGCAGGCAGAGGATATTTACACGGCCAGGCAAGCAAAGGATATTTACACCGACACGACAGACGACAGGAGTGTGAAATAATAGCTTTCTCCCCAAGTAAAAGGTATTTGAACCATTTTTAAACTTTTTGAAATTTGAAATATTTTTCTGAGCTTTTCTCACATCGTACACTTAGTCGTGCATTTTGTTTATTGTTAAGAGTTATTTTCACACACACACACACACACACACACACACACACACACACACACACACACACACACATACACACACACACACACACACACACGCTCCACACACGCACACGCACAATTTTTTTTTCTCTCTCTCTCTCTCTCTCTCTCTCTCTCTCTCTCTCTCTCTCTCTCTCTCTCTCTCTCTCTCTCTCTCTCTCTCTCTCTCTCTCTCTCTCTCTCTCTCTCTCTCTCTCTCACGCAGATAAATTTTGCACGAGAGCACTGATAGCTGTGTGGTGGTTGTGACGGTGGTGATGTCAGCGGTGTTGGTGGTGGTGGTGGTGGTGGTGTGTGGTTGTGATGGTAGTGGTAGTACGTGGTTGTGGTAGTGGTGATAGTGTTATGCTGGTGGTTGTATGATGGAGTGTGGTTGTGGTGGTGGTGGTGGTAGTGTGGGTGTGGTGATGGTACAGTATGGCTGTGAAGAACTTAAAGGAAGGATGTGTGGAATGGGAAGAAATTGGATGACAAGATGGGGTTAGAAGACATTGATTTAAGTTTGCAATATAATGTTGGTGTTAAGGAAAATAAATCTCTCAGGGAAATGCGCTCCGAAGCCTCCTATGCCACCCAGAATACGGGACATAGGCTCAGCAGTAGCATATAGTGCGTACTTTGGCTTAACTGATATTTGCTCCACAGAAAACGATGGAAACGACGGAGGACGAGATGTCAACCCTGGCCAGCGAGATGGCAACTGCAGGCGAGGGGGAAGGCGAAGCTACAGCCCCAGAAGACGAGATGGCAACCTCAGAAGACGAGATGGCAACCTCAGAAGAAGGGATGGCAACTACGGAAGAAATGGCAGCTGTAGACGACGAGATTGCCGCTCGAGAACATGGCAAGCCCTGCAGAGGAACTAGTGCGGCGTGTGTTGTAGCTTGTACTGATAGGTGATGTGGTAGGGAGGGTAGCAGCAGATGTGGCGGCACCTGTATAGCGTTACTCTGGTAGGCATTACATTCCTTTGGCACGTTTGATGTTCCTGTATTTCCCCAGGCGATGCAGAGACGGCTGCGAGGGAGAGACGAGACTGCCGAGAGAACAGGGGAGACCGACCGAGAGACCAGGGGAGACCGGAGAGCCTGCAGGGAGATCGGAGCGCCAGACAGGACAGGTGACAGGTTGTATTTTTCTTTGTATTTTCATTTAGGGTGTGATTGTGTGTGCGTGAGTTTTTTTTTTTTTTTTGCGCGTGTGTGTGTGTGTGTGTGTTTAGTTCCCAGCATACTAGGCTGGGTGAGGCAGGTAGGTGGGTCTGGGGAGGGAGGTGGGGTGGGGGGAGGCGGGAAAGGGGGACTTCCTTCCACTTCCATCTTCCTCTCCGTCTGTCCTGTCTGCCTGTCCTCAGCGCAGCCGAACGTGCTGGGATGGTGTATCTGTCTGTTAGTGTCTGTCTGCTTTAGTGCTTCTTTCTCTTCCCCACCTTTACTTTTTTATGCGCTTTTTCTTTTTCTGTCGTTCTAGAGTGAGCGTGATGGAGAGAGGGTAGAGGGGCGAGTAGGAGCGAGGGAGCGAGTTGGAGATAGACATAGGACCTACTACATAATATTAATTGCTAAAGGTATCTTGCCCGTATTTAACTGATATACTTTGATAATACTTGAAACATTTGCTCTAGTCCAATACTTTTGTGATATACTTTGAGATACTTTAATATATAAAATCTGCCAGAGTAACCTAACAGCTGCTGCCATTGCTACTTGTATACTTTGTAAATGTATTGTAATTGTAAACTCTTGTAAAACACTAAAGATAATAAAAGAATCAGCTGTATATCAACTTTACTTTGCCCTTTATGGTATTACAAATGACTAAAATACAATATCACAGAAAAAGTAAAGTATGCAAAGAAAGCATACATTGCTATACTCTAGTTCCCAAAGACACGGAACAGAGTCCACAGTAGACTCCAGCACAAGTTAACTTGCTGGTATAAACTCTTGGGTATAAAAACCCACAATTCAACTTTGACTTTATACCAGTTCCACCATCTCGAAAAATCCTAAGTCCAAAAAGCACTCCAATTTGGACTTAGGATTTTTTCGAGTGACTGGATCTGGTATAAGTCTTAAGGGCACCAAAACCCTTACTTCGGACTTAGACTTTATACCCACCAGAGAAGTGGGTATAAAGCCTAGGGATATAAAAACCCCTACTTCAACTTAGAAACTGTGACCAAAAGAGGGGGGGGACCTACTTTACCTTTAAAAACTCTACGGATGTTAAAAAAACCCCGTTTCAACTAAAAACTCTACGGATGTAAAACCCCTATTTCAACTTACAATATTTTAGGGCTATTGTGTAAAATCTACGGATGCAAAACCCTTATTTCGGACTTAGACTGTGCAGACCCCTCCCCCAGGTAAAGCAAAACCAGTACTTTGGTCAGCTATGGTTTATTGATGGGTAACTACAGTATTTGTACAAGACTGACTAGCTTCATTACTTAGTGCAATTAGCACTGCCTTGACTAGCAGTAATAGCCTTATTTCGGCTGTTTATAATCCTCCAGAGTTATTTCCTCTGGTGCCTGCAGTTTATTCATGTTACTGCCAGACTGTTTTATATATACTCTGGTGCTGAAGCTCCTGTACACTGGCCCTCCAGGTCATCTTGCTGGTTGGTAGTTTTCATAGTACTTCTTACCTTAGTGTTCTCCATTCAGGTTTTTTCCCATGTGTACTTAAGGTATCTTGATAAGGAAACCTGCAATGAGTGTACTACAGACACACTGCATGTAAGTCTGACCAGCTATTGTATCCAGTGTAGGTAATGGTGTTCTTTACCCATGCCCTATTTCAGAGTAGATCCAGATACTCCTATGTATCCCTTCACTAGTGCTGTTATCAAAGCCTTCTTGCCAGCCTGTCAGTGAAAGTTCTAAGTCTATTGTGCAGTCAGGTTTACCCCTTCGTTAAAGTCCAAATGAGGTACTGAAGTGGGTATACTGCACCTTTATCAGAGTTCATCAAACCAGATCTAAGGACTATCAGTTCTCAAAGCAGCCAAGTTAAAGTATGAATGCTTGAGTGCCATAGGTGATGCTATGTTAACATGAAGGCCTGAATGCCATAGGTAGTGCTAAGTTCATATGAAGGCTTGAATGCCATAGGTAATGCTGTTAAAAATATGAAGGCTTGAATGGCATAGGTAATGAAGGGAGGTGCAACTCACTGGGTACTGATTCACTATCCTTTGGTCCTATTCACCCCTATTTAGTAACCCATGTGGTAGGTAAGGTCCAGGGATAATAGGTAAAGTATCTGGATCTCCTATAATGGGTTGAATAAAATTACTATAATTTACTGCATGTGTATAGTGTATAGATAAGCTGGTCAGTTACAGTATTTGTACATGGTTAAGTGTCCTATTCAGAATAAATTTTCAAAGTAAAACATCAGTGGGAAATAAGCTTTGTCTCTGGATCCTAACTCTGCAGTTCATATCACATTGTTGTTTGTTGTCAGCCTAAGTAGGTATTTAACAACAGTCCAGTCCTTTATTTCGTCAATCTTTACAAGGTGTTTTCCTCTTTAGGATAAATAGCGTCAGCAACCGTAGTCCTAACTAGTTGGTTCATTATTTCCAAGTGTCATTTATCCGATGCAAATTCTTGTGTTTCCTCCAAGACCAAGGATCTTTCTGGCCAGAACAGGTTTCTCATCAGGTGAAAGGCGAAGAGAGGCAGTGTGTGGAGGTCCAGTTTTATTGTACCCATGTCATATATAATCTGGCCAAAGTTCTTCAAAGTCTTATAATCCAAGACTTAAATGGGCATCTCTCAGGGCAGGGTGGCGAATTCTGATCGGCTGAATGGCGAAGAGGCGAGTAGTGGTGGTGTCATCGATGGAGTGGCTAAGACAGGCGAGAAGTGGAGATGTGGATGGAGTGGCGAGAAGTATGGCCTCTGGAATGTCGGTCTGGCTGCTGTCTTCCCACGCGACCACACCTGCGGGAGAAAGTCTGAGGAGATCACACTGCACAGGTACAGAGTTTGTTTTTAGTTATAATGTTTTCATCAGTGTCTGCTTCCTCCACCTGTACTGAAGCCAACTGGGGATTAATATTCCAGGAGAAAGTGTTTAAACTGTGAGAAATTTTCAGAGTAAAAGGAAAGAATCAGTTATAATAGTCCTAGAGAGGGCCCTGGGGTGTGGTGAGGGGTAGGGTGAGGGGGGTGGGTTGGGGTGAAGAGGGGGGTGGGGTGAGAGGGGGTGGGGTGAGAGGGGGGTGGGGTGAAAAGGGGGGTGGGGTGAAAAGGGGGAGTGGTGGGGTGAGAGGGGGGTGGGGTGAAAAGGGGGAGTGGTGGGGTGAAAAGGGGGAGTGGTGGGGTGAGAGGGGGGTGGGGTGAAAAGGGGAGTGGTGGGGTGAAAAGGGGGAGTGGTGGGGTGAGAGGGGGGTGGGGTGAAAAGGGGGAGTGGTGGGGTGAGAGGGGGGTGGGGTGAAAAGGGGAGTGGTGGGGTGAAAAGGGGAGTGGTGGGATGAGGGGGTGTGGGGATGAGGGGGTGTGGGGGTGAGGGGAGGGGGTGTGGGGGTGAGGGGGGAGGGGTGGGGGGAGGGGAGGGGGACGGTGGGGTGAAGGGGGAGTGGGTAAGGGGGGAGTGGGTAAGGGGGGAGGTGGGGTGACGGGGGAGGTGGGGTGACGGGGGAGGTGGGGTGACGGGGGAGGTGGGGTGATGGGGAGGTGGGGTGACTGGGGAGGTGGGGTGACGGGGGAGGTGGGGTGACGGGGGAGGGGGGGTGACGGGGGAGGTGGTTTGACGGGGGAGGTGGGGTGACGGGGGAGGTGGAGTGACGGGGGAGGTGGAGTGACGGGGGAGGTGGAGTGACGGGGGAGGTGGGGTGACGGGGGAGGTGGGGTGACGGGGGAGGTGGGGTGACGGGGGAGGTGGGGTGACGGGGGAGGTGGGGTGACGGGGGGTGGGGGGGTGAGGGGAGGTGGGGTGACGGGGGAGGTGGGGTGGGGTGAGGGGAGGGAGAATAGGGAAAAGGAGAGGGAGGGCAAGGGGTGGGGGAGTAGGAAGAAGCCAGCAGCTAGACGAAAGAGGGAGAAGGGGAATAGGCATAATCCATTCCAGTACAGTAATACACAGTCCAACCCATCCACTGTATCCAATCCAGTCCATCCCATCCCATCCCCACGACACTCAACCCAGCCCAACCCAACCCCACGACATCCAACCCAGCCCAAATCAACACCACGACATCCAACCCAACCCAACCCAACCCAACCCAACCCAACCCCACGACACCCAACCCCACGACACCCAATCCCACGACACCCAACCCAGGCCAACCCCACGACATCCATCCCTACCCAACCTCACGTTAACCATCCCAACCCAACCCAACCCAACCCAACCCAACCCCACGATATCCATCCCAACCCAACCCAACCCAACCCCACGATATCCATCCCAACCCAACCCAACCCCACGACATCCCTCCCAACCCTCCACAACATCCAATTCTTCCTTCAGTATAAAGCCCTTTCAACCAACCCCACCTTATATAACCATCTCAACCCCACAATATCCACACCAACCCCACATCAAATAGTTTTCAGGTATAAAGACAAAGATATTTGAGGTATGATAAAAGATTTCCAGATTTTATTAAACAAAAGTAAGTTTTATTTTGAGCTGGCTTCATCAATCGAGTTGTCAGCGATCAGCAAGGCTCTGGTGGGTTGGTGGGTTGGTGGGTAGGTGGGTGGCGGGTGGTAGTTGGGTGGCGGGTGGTAGTTGGGTGGCGGGTGGTAGTTGGGTGGCGGGTGGTAGTTGGGTGGCGGGTGGTAGTTGGGTGGCGGGTGGTAAATGGGTGGCGGGTGGTAAATGGGTGGCGGGTGGTAAATGGGTGGCGGGTGATAGGTGGGTGGCGGGTGATAGGTGGGTGGCAAGTGGGCGACAAGTGGGCGACAAGTGGACGACAGGTGGCAGGTAGGTGGCAGGTGGTAGGTAGGGGGCGGGTGGGTGGTAGTTGGCATGTGGCAGGTGGTTAAGTTACATGTGGGTAGTTGGGTGGTAGTTGGCATGTGGCAGGTGGTTAAGTTACATGTGGGTAGTTGGGTGGTAGTTGGCATGTGGCAGGTGGTTAAGTTACATGTGGGTAGTTGGGTGGTGGCAGGTAGGTGGCAGGTGGTAGGTAGGGGGCGGGTGGGTGGTAGTTGGCATGTGGCAGGTGGTTAAGTTACATGTGGGTAGTTGGGTGGTGGCAGGTGGGTGGTGGCAGGTGGGTGGGTGGTGGCAGGTGGCAGGTGGCTGGCAGCTGGTTAAGTTACATGTGGGTGGTTGGGTGGTGGGTGGGTGGTGGGCGGTTGGGTAGTGGGTGGCAGGTGGGCGGTGGGTAGTGGGTGGCAGGTGGGCGGTGGGTAGTGGGTGGCAGGTGGGCGGTGGGTAGGGGGTGGCAGGTGGGTGGTGCATAGTGGGTGGCAGGTGGGTGGTGCATAGTGGGTGGCAGGTGGGTGGTGCATAGTGGGTGGCAGGTGGGTGGTGCATAGTGGGTGGCAGGTGGGTGGTGGGTAGTGGGTGGCAGGTGGGTAGTGGGTGGCAGGTGGGCGGTGGGTGGCAGGTGGGCGGTGGGTGGCAGGTGGGCGGTGGGTGGTAGGTGGGCGGTGGGTGGTAGGTGGGCTGTGGGTAGTGGGTGGATAGTGGTGGGTAGTGGTGGGTAGTAGTGGGTAGTGGTGGGTAGTAGTGGGTAGTGGTGGGTAGTAGTGGGTAGTGGTGGGTAGTAGTGGGTAGTGGTGGGTAGTAGTGGGTGGCAGGTGGGTAGTAGTGGGTGGCAGGTGGGTAGTAGTGGGTGGCAGGTGGGTAGTAGTGGGTGGCAGGTGGGTGGTGGATGGCAGGTGGGTGGTGGATGGCAGGTGGGTGGTGGATGGCAGGTGGGTGGTGGATGGCAGGCGGGTGGTGGGTGGCAGGTGGGTAGTGGGTGGTGGGTGGCAGGTGGGTAGTGGGTGGTGGGTGGTGAGTGGCTGGCAGGTGGGTGGTGAGTGGCTGGCAGGTGGGTGGTGGATGGCAGGTGGGTAGTGGGTGGTGGGTGGTGAGTGGCTGGCAGGTGGGTGGTGAGTGGCTGGCAGGTGGGTGGTGGATGGCAGGTGGGTAGTGGGTGGTGGGTAGTGGGTGGTGGGTAGTGGGTGGTGGGTAGTGGGTGGTGGGTAGTGGGTGGTGGGTAGTGGGTGGTAGGTAGTGCGTGGTAGGTAGTGGGTAGTGGGTGGAAGGTAGTAAGTGGTAGGTAGTGGGTGGTAGGTAGTGGGTGGTAGGTAGTGGGTGGTAGGTAGTGGGTAGTGGGTGGTGGGTAGTGGGTGGTGGGTAGTGGGTGGTAGGTAGTGGGTAGTGGGTGGTAGGTAGTGGGAAGTGGGTGGTAGGTAGTGGGTGGTAGGTAGTGGGAAGTGGGTGGTAGGTAGTGGGTAGTGGGTGGTAGGTAGTGGGTAGTGGGTGGCAGGTGGGTGGTGGGTGGCAGGTAGGTGGTGGGTGGTGGGTGGCAGGTGGGTGGTGGGTGGCAGGTGGGTGGCAGGTGGGTGGTGGGTGGTGGGTGGTGGGTGGTAGGTAGTGGGCAGTGGGTGGTAGGTAGTGGGCAGTGGGTGGTAGGTAGTGGGCAGTGGGTGGTAGGTAGTGGGCAGTGGGTGGTAGGTAGTGGGCAGTGGGTGGTAGGTAGTGGTCAGTGGGTGGTAGGTAGTGGGCAGTGGGTGGTAGGTAGTGGGCAGTGGGTGGTAGGCAGTGGGCAGTGGGTGGTAGGTAGTGGGCAGTGGGTGGTGGGCAGTGGGCAGTGGGCAGTGGGCAGTGGGCAGTGGGTAGTGGGCAGTGGGTAGTGGGCAGTGGGTAGTGGGCAGTGGGTAGTGGGCAGTGGGTGGTGGGTAGTGGGTAGTGGGCAGTGGGTGGTGGGTAGTGGGTAGTGGGCAGTGGGCAGTGGGTGGTGGGTGGTGGCAGTTGGTGGTGGGTGGTGGGTGGTGGGTGATAGGTTGTGGGCAGTTGGTAGTGGGTGGTAGGTAGTGGGTGGGTGGTGGGTGGTAGGTAGTGGGTGGGTGGTGGGTGGTAGGTAGTGGGTGGGTGGTGGGTGGTAGGTAGTGGGTGGGTGGTGGGTGGTAGGTAGTGGGTGGGTGGTAGGTAGTGGGTGGGTGTTGGGTTTTGAGTGGTGGGTGGTGAGTGGTGGGTGGTGAGTGGTGGGTGGTGGGTGGTGGGTGGTGGGTGGTGGGTGGTGGGTGGTGGGTGGTGAGTGGTGGGTGGTGAGTGGTGGGTGGTGAGTGGTGGGTGGTGAGTGGTGGGTGGTGAGTGGTGGGTGGTGAGTGGTGGGTGGTGAGTGGTGGGTGGTGAGTGGTGGGTGGTGGGTGGTAGGTAGTGGGTGGTAGGTAGTGGGTGGCGGTAGGTAGTGGGCGGTAGGTAGTGGGCGGTAGGTAGTGGGCGGTAGGTAGTGGGCAGTAGGTAGTGGGCAGTAGGTAGTGGGTGGTGGGTGGGTGGGTGGTGGGTGGGTGGTGCATAGTGGGTGGGTGGGTGGTGCGTAGTGGGTGGGTGGGTGGTGCATAGTGGGTGGGTAGTGGGTGGGGGTGGGTGGGGGGTGGGTGGGGGTGGGGGGGGGTGGGTGGGGGGTGGGTGGGGGGTGGGTGGGGGGTGGGTGGGGGGTGGGGGGTGGGGGTTGGGGGGGGGTGGGGGGGGGGGGGTGGGGTGGGGTGGGGGGGGGTTGGGGGGGTGGGGGGGGGGGGGTGGGTGGGTGGTGGGTGGTGGTGGGTGGGTGGTGGGTGGGTGGTAGGTGGTGGTGGGTGGGTGGTGGGTGGTGGGTGGGGGTGGGGGGGTGGGGGGGATGGGCGGGGGTGGGGGGGGTTGGCGGGGGTGGGGGGGGTAGGTGGTGGGGGGTTGTGGGTGGGTGGTGGGTGGTGGGTGGGTGGGTGGGTGGGTGGGTGGTGGGTGGTGGATTGTAGGTAGTGGGTGGTGGGTGGGTGGTGGATTGTAGGTAGTGGGTGGCAGGTGGGTGGTGGGTGGCAGGTGGTAGGTGGCAAGTGGTGTGTGGTAGGTGGCAAGTGGTGTGTGGCAGATGGGTGGTGGGTGGCAGATGGGTGGTGGGTGGCAGGTAGTGGGTGGGTGGTGGGTGGCAGGTAGTGGGTGGGTGGTGGGTGGCAGGTAGTGGGTGGGTGGTGGGTGGCGGTTGGTGGCAGGTGGGTGGCGGGTGGTGGCAGGTGGGCTGTAGGTGGTGGTGGCAGGTGGGCTGTAGGTGGTGGTGGCAGGTGGGCTGTAGGTGGTAGGTGGTGGTGGGTGGTGGTGAGTGGCAGGTGGTGGGTGGTGGTGAGTGGCAGGTGGTGGGTGGTGGTGAGTGGCAGGTGGTGGGTGGTGGTGAGTGGCAGGTGGTGGGTGGTGGTGAGTGGCAGGTGGTGGGTGGTGGGGTAGTGGCAGGTGGTGGGTGGTGGGGTAGTGGCAGGTGGTGGGTGGTGGTGAGTGGCAGGTGGTGGTGAGTGGCAGGTGGTGGGTGGTGGTGAGTGGCAGGTGGTGGGTGGTGGTGAGTGGCAGGTGGTGGGTGGTGGTGAGTGGCAGGTGGTGGGTGGTGGTGAGTGGCAGGTGGTGGGTGGTGGTGAGTGGCAGGTGGGGGGTGGTGGTGAGTGGCAGGTGGTGGGTGGTGGTGAGTGGCAGGTGGTGGGTGGTGGTGAGTGGCAGGTGGTGGGTGGTGGTGAGTGGCAGGTGGTGGGTGGTGGTGAGTGACAGGTGGTGGGTGGTGGTGGTGAGTGACAGGTGGTGGGTGGTGGTGGTGAGTGACAGGTGGTGGGTGGTGGTGGTGAGTGACAGGTGGTGGGTGGTGGTGAGTGGCAGGTGGTGGGTGGTGGTGAGTGGCAGGTGGTGGGTGGTGGTGAGTGGCAGGTGGTGGGTGGTGGTGAGTGGCAGGTGGTGGGTGGTGGTGGGCGGCAGGTGGTGGGTGGTGGTGGGCGGCAGGTGGTGAGTGGCAGGTTGGGCGGCAGGTGGTGAGTGGCAGGTTGGGCGGCAGGTGGTGAGTGGCAGGTTGGGCGGCAGGTGGTGAGTGGCAGGTTGGGCGGCAGGTGGTGAGTGGCAGGTTGGGCGGCAGGTGGTGAGTGGCAGGTTGGGCGGCAGGTGGTGGGTGGTGGGCGGCAGGTGGTGGGTGGTGGGCGGCAGGTGGTGGGTGGTGGGCGGCAGGTGGTGGGTGGTGGGCGGTGGGTGGTGGGTGGCAGGCGGTGGGTGGTGGGTGGCAGGCGGTGGGTGGTGGGTGGCAGGCGGTGGGTGGTGGGTGGCAGGGGGTGGGTGTAGGGTGGAAGGGGGTGGGTGGAGGGTGGGGGGAGGTGGGTGGTGGGTGGCAGGCGGTGGGTGGTGGGTGGCGGGGGGGGGGTGGTGGGTGGCAGGCGGTGGGTGGTGGGTGGCAGGTGGTGGGTGGCAGGTGGTGGGTGGTGGGTGGCAGGTGGTGGGTGGTGGGTGGCAGGTGGTGGGTGATGGGTGGCAGGTGGTGGGTGATGGGTGGCAGGTGGTGGGTGGCGGGTGGTGGGTGGCGGGTGGTGGGTGGCAGGTGGTGGGTGGCAGGTGGTGGGTGGCAGGTGGTGGGTGGCAGGTGGTGGGTGGCTGGTGGCAGGTGGCGGGTGGCTGGTGGCAGGTGGCGGGTGGCGGGTGGTGGGTGGCGGGTGGCGGGTGGCAGGTGGTGGGTGGCAGGTGGTGGGTGGCAGGTGGTGGGTGGCAGGTGGTGGGTGGCAGGTGGTGGGTGGCAGGTGGTGGGTGGCAGGTGGTGGGTGGCAGGTGGTGGGTGGCAGGTGGGGGGTGGCAGGTGGGTTGCAAGTGGGTGGTGGCAGGTGGGTTGCAAGTGGGTGGCTGGTAGGTGGGTTGCAAGTGGGTGGCTGGTAGGTGGGTTGCAAGTGGGTGGCTGGTAGGTGGGAGGTGGGAGGTGGGAGGTGGTAGGTGGGTGGTGGGAGGTGGTAGGTGGGTGGTGGGAGGTGGTAGGTGGGTGGTGGGAGGTTGCAGGTGGGTGGGAGGTTGCAGGTGGGTGGCAGGTGGATGACAGATGGGTGCCAGGTGGATGGCAGGTGGTAAGTGGCAGGTAGAGGGTAGGAAGCTGAAAATAATTCAATACATGGTTTAAATAATCAAACATTTCACAGAGTTGTCTCTCCGTGGGCGTAAAGCTTAACTGGACCAACTGAATCAGTAAATATAATGACAGTCAGTTAACGTATGCAAGTACTAGGCCTGTACTGACAAAGGTACTGACTAACTGGTAAAACGAATACTGACAGAAGTGAAGACCGAGGATGTGGTCTACCTGAATCAGCTAAATGTGTGGACTGACTGACTTTGGGTGTGGACTGACTGTGTGGAATGACGTAGTGGATTAACTGATTAACTCAACGACTGGACGATGGGTCTGGATTAACTGATCTGGACAGGAGTGGACTGAGAATGTGGACTGAACTGGACTGAACTGGACTGAATTTTGGGTGTGAATTTACTGAACTGAACTGGAGTGGACTGTGGATGTGGATTGACTGGATTGGACTGAGGGTGTGGACTGACTGACTGACTGGACTGAATGGGGGTGTGGACTGACTGTGACTGACTGGACTGACTGGGGGTGTGGCCTGACTGGCTGGACTGGACTGGGGGTGTGGCCTGACTGGCTGGACTGGACTGGGGGTGTGGACTGACTGACTGGACTGGACTGGGGGTGTGGACTGACTGACTGGACTGGACTGGGGGTGTGGAATGACTGACTGGACTGGACTGGGGTGTGAACTGACTGACTGGACTGGATTGGGGTGTGGACTGACTGACTGGACTGGCTTCTGTGCGTGGGTGTGGATTGGCTGGACTGTGGGTGTGGATTGGCTGGACTGTGGGTGTGGATTGGACTGGACTGTGGGTGTGGATTGGACTGGACTGTGGGTGTGGACTGGCTGGACTGTGGGTGTGGACTGGCTGGACTGTGGGTGTGGACTGGCTGGACTGTGGGCGTGGACTGGCTGGACTGTGGGCGTGGACTGAACTGGGCTGGACTAAAGGTGTGGGTATAGGTGTGGAATCGATTGGACTGCAGTGAGTGGCTTGAACTGTGGACTGAGTGGCTAGGACTGTGGACTGAGTGGCTGGGACTGTGGACTGAGTGGATTGAACTGTGGACTAAGTAGACTGCACTGTGGACAGAGTAGACTGGAGTGTGGAGTAACTGGATTGGACTGTGGACTGACTGGATTGGCTGAATATTGACAAATGACTGAAGGATTAAAATGCCTGATGCTGACTGCCTGATGCTGACTGCCTGATGCTGACTGCCTGATGCTGACTGCCTGATGCTGACTGCCTGATGCTGACTGCCTGATGCTGACTGCCTGATGCTGACTGACTGATGTAGCTATGGTATGGACTGTGACGGTATGGACTAAGTGACTGTGTGAACTGAGTGACAGGGTGTGGACTGTGACAGGGTGTGGACTGCGACAGGGTGAGAACTGCGACACGGTGTGGACTGCGACAGGGTGTGGACTGTGACTGGGTATGAAATGAGTAACATGGCGTGGACTGAGTGACAGGGTGTGGACTGAGTGACAGGGTGTGGACTGAGTGACAGGGTGTGGACTGAGTGACAGGGTGTGGACTGTGACAGGGTGTGGACTGAGTGACAGGGTGTGGACTGAGTGACAGGGTGTGGACTGAGTGACAGGGTGCGAACTGCAACAGGGTTTGAACTGCAACAGGGTGTGGACTGCAACAGGGTGTGGACTGAGTGACAGGGTGCGAACTGCAACAGGGTTTGAACTGCAACAGGGTGTGGACTGCAACAGGGTGTGGACTGCAACAGGGTGTGGACTGCAATAGGGTGTGGACTGCAACAGGGTGTGGACTGCAACAGGGTGTGGACTGCAGCAGGGTGTGGACTGACAGGGTGTGGACTGACAGGGTGTGCACTGATTGAGACAGGGCACAGACTGACGATCTGACAGTGAAATATAGCTGGGGAGTCTGATTGGCTAAGGGGTTGGACTGATGGATCATAAAACTGGACTGACGGGGTTTACAAGGTCGTGGACTGACAGGGGTTTACAAGGCCGTGGACTGACAGGGGTTTACAAGGCCGTGGACTAACAGGGGTTTACAAGGCCGTGGACTAACAGGGGTTTACAAGGCCGTGGACTGACAGGGGTTTACAAGGCCGTGGACTGACAGGGGTTTACAAGGCCGTGGACTGACAGGGGTTTACAAGGCTGTGGACTGACAGGGGTTTACAAGGCTGTGGACTGACAGGGGTTTACAAGGCTGTGGACTGGTGGGTTTACTAAGCTGTGGACATATGGGTATACAAGGCTGTGGACTGATGGGTTTACTAAGCTGTGGTCTGACAGGGTTTGCAAGGCTGTGGATTGACCGGATTTACAAGGCTGTGGACTGAATCAGTAAAGGTATGTAGTGATGGAGGCTGTGGACTGAATCGGTAAAGGTATGTAGTGATGAAGGCTGTGGACTGAATCAGTAAGGGCTTGTGGTGATAGTGGGTGTGGACTACCTGAGTTTTTGAAGTTGGGGACTGTCCATGGGTGTAGGACGACTGACTAGTTGTGGGTGTGAATCACTGACGTGTTTATTGATTGAACTGACCTACTACCAATGACTGACTGATGATGAGGACTAACATAGGGTGTGGACACACGAGTCAGCGGGGGCTGTGGACTGACTGGGTCAGCTGTGGACTGACTGGGTCAGCGGGGCTGTGGACTGACTGGGTCAGCGGGGCTGTGGACTGACTGGGTCAGCGGGGCTGTGGACTGACTGGGTCAGCGGGGCTGTGGACTGACTGGGTCAGCGGGGCTGTGGACTGACTGGGTCAGCGGGGCTGTGGACTGACTGGGTCAGCGGGGCTGTGGACTGACTGGGTCAGCGGGGCTGTGGACTGACTGGGTCAGCGGGGCTGTGGACTGACTGGGTCAGCGGGGCTGTGGACTGACTGGGTCAGCGGGGCTGTGGACTGACTGGGTCAGCGGGGCTGTGGACTGACTGGGTCAGTGGGGCTGTGGACTGACTGGGTCAGTGGGGCTGTGGACTGACTGGGTCAGTGGGGCTGTGGACTGACTGGGTCAGTGGGGCTGTGGACTGACTGGGTCAGTGGGGCTGTGGACTGACTGGGTCAGTGGGGCTGTGGACTGACTGGGTCAGTGGGGCTGTGGACTGACTGGGTCAGTAGGGCTGTGGACTGACTGGGTCAGTAGGGCTGTGAACTGATTAAAGCTGTAGACTGACAGACACTAAGAGTTTGGAGTACTGGAAGATGTGGAGTGAATCAGTAAGGGTTTGTAGTGATGGATTTGGGCTGAATCATAAGGGTGGAGTGATAAAGTGTGTGGACTGACTAGAGTGAATGTGATCGACTAGAATGTAGACTGACTGACTGTGCCGACTGCTGATCAGCGAGTCAATTAGTTAAAGGTACTGAGAGGCAGAATCAGTGAGTGTGGAGTGACTGAGCCTGTGACTGCCTGACTGACTGGGGGTGCAACAAAGAGGGAAGATGGTTAAGTATTCAGGACGGGGCGTGATATGAATTATAAAGGGCCAGTGATGAGGTAGGACTTAGCTAACCAACTGACAGGAGAGGCAAACAGTCTGAGTTATTTTTTAAAAAAAGCGCAAAGGTGTAAGCGAGGCCATAATGTTGTACACAAATTTATGAAACACCGTTAAAGCCTGGATTCCACAGTATAGTGTAGTCAGCAACGATACAGAAAAGCCAAGCATTTGTTACATTTCAAGAAGTAAATAATATGGGTCATGTCTACACCTTGGCGCTCTTGTAAAATGATACGACCCTATGACAGAACTGACGACGACTAAGGGGTGACCAAAGCCAAGATATGATTAACTGAAGGCCGAGTGTTTGGAGGTATACCGAGTCGTGAACTAAATTTACTATATCCTGACTAACGATTGATTGGTGTAAAGTCAACTAAAATATTGTGAGGTTCAAAGTCCTCGTACATTACCGGATAAGAAAGATGAGGATACTTCTGGGTAGGCAGAGCATCCTCGGAGGGGTAAATTCAAGACGAGGTTATCAATGGCACCGAGCAGTATGTTGAGGTGGTACAAGCTGGATGATTTCCCTCCTGTAAACGCCATATAAAATTAGCAGGACTTACAACAGTGTATTGGTTATTTCTGACTGTTTCTTTGTTGAAAATATCCACACTTATTTTATCGTCAAATATGTTTACATTATTTAGGCTTTGTCAATTACTGTACCAGATATTTTGCCCTTGTTATATTGTCTCATCGTACGTAGTGTTTTGCGAAGTACTTACCTAATCTTCCCTTCAGATGAGGTTCTTTGTTGAGGTCCCTCCCACGGTCACGGTCGCATCATCCCTCGCACGGTCCCGGGCAGCCTAGTCTTTCCCACGGTCAGCATCACCAGTGTCCCTCCACCATCTGCTTCTCTCCAGCATCCCAGCCTTCACTCCACCTGCCAAGTAGGTATCTTATTTATTTCAACAGTTCATTCGTCAATTTGGGAGATTTTTTTTTTTTTTTTTTTTTTTTTGCGGCCATATTACGTAGCTCAGACAGACTACGACAGTACTACGGTGTTACACATCAATAACACTTTTTCTTAACTGGCACATAGTTCTGTGTTAATTATGCTGCAACTTATCAGTCAAGACGGGGATTCAATTTTGAGCCAAACTAAAATTACTGTATCGTCTCCATAAATTAAACATGTCAGATGCAGCCATTCATTATGTCAGCTTGATTCCAATATTTGTCTAATACATTAAAAACTAGAAATTCAAGAAACTAACAGTTTAGTTTAAAGGTAGCAATGGAAACTTGACTGAAGCAAAATCTTCCTAAATAACTGCAATGTAACAACCAAGAACGTTGAAAATGCTCTCTATGGCGAGGACTTCCAGTTCTTTAATAACTGTACTGAAACTATATCTTATTTAACTCAGGAAATTTTCAAGGCCGAGACATGTAAGCATTTTGGAGACGAAACTAAATTGCTGATCAACGTATGCAACGGTATAATCGTTATATTAAACAGTATAATGAATCAAATGCCATACCTGTATCAAAAGCCATAACTAAACTGTACTTGGCGTGATGAAATGCCAGCACTGCTCTGGCATCCCGGTTCAGTTATCCTCTCATTTTATCTCTGACCTCTTGTGTCATAGGCATGATATCTTGTATTCTTTGCTCATCTCGTCCTCTGGCTTCCTCTCGTAGTACCTTCTTTGCTGTTCTGGCCACCTCAGTAAGTGCACTTCTGCTCACACGTCCCTCCCTGTAATACCAGTGTCGATGAATAGACAGATCTTTAGTCCGATAAGCTATTTCAGAGTTATTTCATCTGCTACATAAACTATTTTTTCCCATAATTATTCGCCATCTATGACTGGACATGGAATCTGAGCGGTAATCTTGTTGGTCTATTTCATTAACACCTCTTATGACAATAATGATATCTTAAGGAAATTGTTGCAAATTACTTAATGACACTAACAGTTTCAGTTATGCTGTAAATATATCTATTTTGCACATAAAAGTATTAAAGTGACAAGTAAATCACTTGGGAAGAGGCACCAAGTCCATTAGGCCAACAAGATTACCTCTGTCAACAAAACTGTTCATCATTGCAACTGTAAGCAATACCACAGCTTCCATAGGCCCCGACGACGCCCCTACAGGCCAGACGTATTTGTAACAGACATCCAAGTTATTTTTCTACATGGCTGTTTATTTTCACTGTCGTGCAGATATTTAATGACCAAGACATGTAAATAGAGTCAGATAACACTAAAACACATCTTACCATTTACAGCTTCCACAGTTCCCCACGCTGACGCTTCATCTCCCGCCCTCATCTAATCCTGGCGACATCACAGCTCTGTCTCGGCAGCTCCTCACCCCCTGCAAGATGAACGTACTCTCAGCAGCAGTTCTCTTAAGGTGTTTGTATGCACATGAATGTTTTAGTTACACATGCAGATATTTTAAGATGTTCTTAGGTCATAAGTTAATTTAGTGAAGAACATCAAATCATACCATTGCAGCATACGAAGCTTACGCACACGCCATAGACCACGCCCACTCCGACGTCGTACAGTAGGTGCGCCGCCTCCGTCCCTGTGGAACAATAACATTGCCACATCATTTCTTCCCGTAAGTTACTTTATTTCAGTAAATTAAGTCATTACTTCATGGGAGTGCCTTTACGTTTTTCTGCAAGGCCCTTAGTTTTATGCAAAGATTGTACATGTGGTCTTTAGCTGACGCATTTGCAAACATAACTTTTGAAAACTTGTCTCCATAAAAGTGAATTTATGCTAATTTATGGTAGTTGCTCGTATTTTTTCTTCACCAATTTTCGCCCTGGTTTGCCAAGTGTTTGGTACCTCAAGTTGAAGGTATAAACAAGTAGTCTTAATAAACTGAAGCTCAAGACTGAATACAGTGTGATTTCTTACCACTGCAGCTGCTGTCGACGTATTTGCCGAAGTTCCACACACGCTGCAAGTCCCACGCCCACGCCGACGCCGACACAACGACCTGACGACGAGGCCACAAGTCTCACTCCGAAACAACAACCCCACCACGCCGACACAAGCCACCACGCCGACACAACAAGCCACCACGCCGACACAACAAGCCACCACGCCGACACAACAAGCCACCACGCCGACACAACAACCCTACGCCGACAAACATCCCTCGTCGCCGCTCCCCCCTCTCTCCGACGTCGTAGGTGCGTCGTCAGCATCACTGTGGAAGATTAACATGGTGAGAGCAACAATTCTCAGTTATAATTCTCTATTGTTTGTATTTTTTCAGTATATTTCAGTGACAGCATACAGGGACGTTCTCGTGAGCTTAGAGTTCTTTATGCCTTTTAACGATTTTGCATGATTATTGCACATTAAGAGTTCCCTAAACTTTGTCTTATATATATACATAGCATGCCTTGGTAATTTATCAGAATATAATGTTCCTTATCTAAAAGTAACATGGTAAGTAGAGTTATTATAGTCTGTTTTCACCCGACAGAACTGGACCACTCCCGCAACTTGATCCGTATGTCCTGGTTGCATCAAATTCTAAGTTACAGAACAGGAATGAGTATCGATTAAAAACAGAATCTCCAGTTTGGGCACACTTAGCTATCAACCGACCATATCGAGTCAATGTCAGGTTAGGGTAAACTCTATAAACTGCTGAGCTGACGAGAATAGGGTCAAAAATGAAAGGGTTGCCAACAGCTTACTTACCAGCATCCCGTTGAAGTAATGCCTGGGCTTGGTTTCGTCCTTGCTTCCCTCTTCGTCCTCGCCTTCTCGCCCACCCTCATCCATTCTCTCGCATTCTCGCCCACCCTCTTGCGTCCTTGTCGGTCCTCGCCCCCTCATCCGTCCTTACTCGCTCAGCACTTCAGGTCCAGGGAAGCTGGGTGGTCCACGCTGTGTCTCCGCTCCTCTGTGCTCGTCTGTCATAACAGAACCACTTAATTATCAAAACCTAATCTGCTTTAAGTGCTGTTTTATAACTAGCCCAGTAAAGCCACACTTGTTGAGGAATGCACCATATCTGACATGTATGTTAGCTGTTGAGGTAGTTACTCTTCAAATATTTAGTCATTATTGAAACTCTGTTGGTATGTTACATTTGGCTAATTTCATTTATATTTCAGAAATATCCAGTTACCTCTCTTGTTGCTGAAGTTGCTACTGCTGCTGCTGACGACGACCACGACGACGACAACCACGACGACGACAACCACGACGACGACAACCACGACGACGACGATGCTGCTGCAGATGCTGTCGCTCCTTCGGTGTTATGTATCGCCGCTCCAACAACCTGTCGTGTCTCAACAACGTCGACAACCACAGACATGACCGGCCGGACAACCATACAACACCAACCAAGTAAGCTAAACAGATGACCTAAGACCTCACTCCTAACTTCACCTAGCCTAGAAAGCCAACCTAGATGACCATAACTTTGCTGCCTAACCCACCTAAGCTTGCCCCGTGACCCTCCCTGCTCCTGGCTACCCCCCACCCCCACCCCCACCCCAGCCAGCCCTCCACCCTACCATCACTACACACCAGCGAGGTAACCTGTGGGGAAAAAGATTAAACCATATAAGTATAAAAGGTTAGGGCATATTATTATAAGAGATTATTAATAAGTGCACGTAAAGGATAAAGTAGTGCATTCAAGAGTTTACTCGTTTGTTCATATAATTATAAATGCCCACTTGCAACAACGATTATCGCAAAATTATAAGCAAATATAATAGCAATTTACAAAATTATTGCATATACCTGTTGCTGAAGCTGCTGTGTTGACCCTTCAGTACGATGACTCCTGTATAATTGTATTCTGGCTGCCTCTGACGGATTAATTCAGATCAAGAAGGGTGTCCAACAGAAGGGATTAAAAGCAGCCTCCATCCATCCATTTTGGTGCTGGAGAGGGACACCATGTGGTGGCACTGATAGTACCAAAAGGATGGTGGGCTGCAGGACGGGTAACTTCATGGTTCATAAATGCATCTCTCGTAGTGAAGGTGTTAATTCTTGCTTGACATTCACTCCTCACTGCTGCTGAACATTGTGCCAGCGAGCGAAGTAGAGCCTGGAAAAAAATGCAGAGTTTAGCTAATTTGTGGAGACGAAGATTGAGGCGAAATACGAATATGTCATTTATATTACTGAGCCTTATTTAGCCATAGCATTTTCTATTTCTGCCACTGAGCTTGGTGACAGAGGAAGTAAAAGAACGATATTGTGGACCAGATTAATGAGAGAACTGTTATAAAAACGACCCAGAAATCAAGGTATTATTGCCAATTATTACAGTCAAGTCCGTCGGGTATTCTAGCCACTTCTATGACAAACTCCTCAAATTAGAAGAGGAAGGGGGGTCTTCTCTATGACACATCCTTCGCAATCCTAGGTTAGGGGTTAAGTTTGATTACGTTAGGTCAGGTTAGGTTACGTTAGGTTAATTTAATAAAGAAAGAAATAGGCGAGAATTAGCCTCAAAATTATTCGAAATATGGGTAAATTCTGCCCCTAGTGAAAAAAAATGGAAAAACTTATCTCGGTCGATTTCAAGGATTTTATATCGCATTTGACATCAACCCTAAATAGGTGTTAGGCATCACTTGTGGTGGAAATTAATCTAAATCATTCGAAACAGGGGTAAATCCTACCCCTAGTGAAAAAAAAAAAAAAAAATGAAAATACACCGACTGTAATAAACGACAAAAAATCCGAAATCAGTTTCAACCTCTTCAGTTCTATGACAATCTTTTTTGTTTGGAGCATGCTGGCTTCAGACGATTTTATTGAACATAGGACTTGTAATAGTGAAGGGGTTAAGGCTGTATCAGACCCCATTAGACCAAATTCTCTAAGCTGATTTAAAGAGTTTGGAAATAGAGGGAATAATAGGCAAAATACACTATCTTAAAGGGAAGCATATCAGTGGCAGAAATTGATTCTTTAATAAACCCATCCAGTCCAATAACCTATCAGGCAACTACAAGACGCATTTATTCAGCTTAAGGGATGTCTCGGTTTAAGTGTTAATGAAGGCTGTGTCCAACCCCTCCAGTTCGAAAAATGTCTAACTCGTAAAATTAAGGTAAAATTATCCTCAGATGCGAGGAATAAAATAGGATAATTAGTCATCGGTTCACTGGGGTTAACGGAAGGATTTAATCACGATCAGGCACCAACATACGTGGCCTATTGCCAGCCTTACTGTTTGTGGCAGAGTAGGAAAAATTCTTACTATAATAATATGTATATTAAAATGAATTATGGAGACAGCAGGCAGTAATGAGGACAGTCTTGGTGTTGAGAGCACTGATATTTCACTAAGTTGGAAATACAGTCTGCCGGCTTCCTTCATCTCACTGGCAGACATATTGCAAAGACCGGTAAAATTCTTAGGAATATCTGGCTATTTCTTAAAAAAAAATAATATAAATTAAATTCGAGCTTCTTTTCCGCCGAAAGCCACCAAAAACTTGGAAAATAAGTCACACTTGAAATAATACACTTTTAAATTCCCTTAACAGACCTGAAATGGAGAGGAAAAATCGCCAACGTCATCAGCTGGGCAGGTGGAGCCAGGAGGTCCGTCCTGTAGGGCGTCTGGGGTTCAAATGAGAGACAGTGGTCGCCGCCATAACGTCATCAGCTTGGTTAGTTCACCACACCGCCACCAAAGCCACACCCGCCTCCCCAGCACCACCTCCGCTTGTTTTCCGCCATTTTAAGGTCAGTTTATGCTTTTATTACTACTTCTACTGCTATATTCCTATATTTTATCGTAGAACTAATACAGCTGACTTAGATCTCGTGCAAATCATATCCTAGGTTAAATAATGGGATTACATATTGCCTTGAAACCAGTGTTACGAGTCGAACTCCATCTTGTACACTTTTCCATTCGTATATTAATTCCCAAGCTCATGATTCTTCTTTCTATATTATTTGCTGTTGAATATGCCCTACCAACTTACTGATACTAAGTTAAACAGATAAAGTTAATAAGCTTCGTTTCACCTTATCCTTCGAAGCCTCATATTTGGATCGTTATTTCGGTACCGTTTTACTCTTTTGATCTCCATTCCTAACTCTGTATAAAACTAGGCCATAAGAGCATATTTCTAGAGCATTCTTCTAGAGCATACTTCTTCCCGTACTGTCATAAGGTGTGATTTTAATATATAGATTATTTTGAAACATTTTTAGGGAGATAGTACTATCTTAGATATTTTATACAAGCATTCCTATTGTGCTGGGCCTTCTTTCCTTTATTCTAGCTAACTAAGACTATTTCTAGAGCTTAGATAGAGTCCTAGGAGCCTGATAGTGTTAATACTGGTACCATTAACCATGTCATGGTCGGGACAGCTCCTATTCTAGTCAACATCAGGTTATTTTATTAAGCAGAGTGAGTGAATGTGGTCTAACAGTGAGGGTGTTTGTGGGTGCTTGGTGAGTGTGTGGGGGTTGGGTTTGTGTGTTTGTGTGTGTGTGTGTGTGTGTGTGTGTGTGTGTGTGTGTGTGTGTGTGTGTGTGTGTGTGTGTGTGTGTGTGTGTGTGTGTGTGTGTGTGTGTGTGTGTGTGTGTGTGTGTGTGTGTGTGTGTGTGTGTGTGTGTGTGTGTGTGTGTGTGTGTGTATGTGTGTGTGTGTGTGTGTGTGTGTGTGTGTGTGTGTGTGTGGTTGTGTGTATGTGTGTGGTTGTGTGTGGTGTGTGGTTGTGTGTGGTGTGTGGTTGTGTGTGGTGTGTGGTTGTGTGTGGTGTGTGGTTGTGTGTGTGTGTGTGTGTGTGTGTGTGTGTGTGTGTGTGTGTGAAGTCATGGTATAGATGTGTTATGTTTATACTGTGTCGATGGAATTTCACATGATCTTTATCCCCAACAGCACCAGGGCCTGAACCACAACACAGCCAGCAACACCACCAGTCTCATCACCCAGGGAGGTATGCGCTCCAGGAACACATCCAGTGGGGGGAGAAGTAGCTTGTTTGGAGGGCCTTGTTCTCGTCACGCATACCATCTCACTCAACGGATGGAGGTATAGTGTATGTTGTTTTTGTGCGTGTGTGTGTGTGAGAGAGAGAGAGAGAGAGAGAGAGAGGGAGGGAGAGAGGTTGGGAGGTGCATATGTTAAAGAATGATACAGTATATAATTATGTCAATGGTGTAAATGACGATGGTATGGTGTAAAACAGTGTTTGTGTGCGTGTATGAGAGACAGACAGTGCGATAGAAATAGAGATAGACAGCGACAGAGATAGAGACAGAGACACAGCGAAACAGAGCCAGTGAATTTGGCAGAGTAGAGCTGCACACCAGACCCCACACCACGGAGGTCTGGCTGCAACTGATGTCTTTCTTGCTGCCACACTTCCCCCGACTCCACTCTGACCCCAGCTCAGAGGATTTTCCAGTCTATTCTCCTTAATTTGTTTGTAATTCCATCAGATTTTCTACTATAAGGTAATACACTAGCGATAAATTAATGTTTTTAGAGGGATTTTGATAATTTGGTAAAGTTATTGCGTTATGTATGCTGTACGATCAAGTGCCTGAAAGATTGGTTTGCCAGACGTACAACGGAAAGTTGGATCAATAATTGACGTATTTTTTACTGTTTATATTTATTTAATGGGTAGTTTTTGTCCCAGCACAGCACACCATATCACCACACACACAATACATGCACCACAACACACCCCAGCGCGCCACAACAGGCGGTACAGCTGCCAGGTCACATAACCATCCTTAAACGGCCCCTGTCTCCCTACAGGAGGACGGTGGACTTCAGGAAAGGGAAAATTCAGCCTGCAGTCCACTGGGATCACGTACAGACCAACCCACGACCACAAGAACAGCAGTAGCAACAGCAACAAGGGGTGATTAAAAAGAAGTCTACGAGTGTGTAATTGATTTTATTGCAATCTAATAAATGGAATACACCACAGAGTAACATTCATTGCACCCTCAGTAGCGTAGGAACCCGAGGAGAGGCTTTTAAAAACAATAAATTTATTCTAGTTACACCTTTCTTAATCATAGAAAACGGCTGAGTTGGAAATTTTAGGGGTAACAAAAAATATTTGGGTCTCCCCTCATCATCATCATCATACGACACATGATATCCGAAGCAGTGTCCACCATAGTCAACGATAGGTGTGTGTGTGTGTGTGTGTGATGACGTCTCGGTTCAGAGGTTATGACAGTGAAACAGCTGGCCTGGCAGCTTAGTTCTTTGTCTGACGTAGACCAGATTACTTGGCCTGTCACTCTGGCCTGGCTCCTCTCTATCGAGGCAGGTAGTGTTCTTATGGGATTATACAGTGTCCCAGGATTTATTTTGGGGCGTTTTATTTTTCCGAGACCCATCAGTTGTGCCCCGTATATTCTATCAATCCAACTTTGTCTTGACTTTAGTACAGTTAGTCCTTTTGATTATTATTGATAAATCTATAACTTTTCGTGTTTTCGTAAAATCTAGCCAATCTGACCTTTTTTCGATAAATCCAGAAAGTCGGGTATTCAAAGACACCATTTTGTCGTACATGGGGGTCAATAACATACTCAGAACTCGTAACATAAATTTTATTGGTTACAATTACTCGTACATCTGAATGTAATGACTTAATAATTACATGTTGAATTATGGCTCACGTTTTCACTAAGTAATTAATAGACTTAGATCTGTACCTAACAACTGAGGCTCACATAGGCTTCAGAGACTTGAACTGAGTGAAGACTAGCATAAGTTACCTCTTTCCTGATATAAAATACATCACTATAACTAAGCCCTTCTAGCCTTGGGTCCCTAAATGTTAGACTTATTCACTTGGTTTAGTGTGGATATAAGGTACATATTTCCGTTGTCTGAGACTCCCTAGCACCTCTTTCTTGCCTTGCCTGTTTTGCATATTACACATTAAGATACACTAATAACGTACGTAGAAATAATCTTAAGAAAAAGATGCTACAAGGAACAGTGCCAAGATGAAGTTTCTGCAATGTAAGATTAAATAACTAAAGCTAACACTGATTTGAACTAATACACATCTGGTCCACAGGTCGTGCTGGAGTCTGCTGCCTTGACGCTGCTTCCTTGCCACACTGGTCATACCCTGCTGAAGTTTGGTCTGCCCTGCCGTGAGAAGCCTAACGGCGGTGGTGTGGTGTCTTCCCCTACTCTGAGATGCCTGGTGGTGGTGGCGGCGGCGGCGGCGGCGGCGGCGGCGACGGCAGGGTGTCGTGTCTTCCCCAGCCGTGAGATTACTTGCTCCTGCTGCTGGTGATCTGCCCTGACCTGCCGAGAGAAGCCTGGTGGTGATGGTGTGATCTGCCATGCAAGTCGGGTCGCTCCCCTCCAGGATGTTCTGTGGGCAAATGCTACTTTTGAATGCATATTTTATATTGCTGTCTCTATTAATGTATTCTATACTGAAGTATTAATAATGAAAACTCAAATTTTCTGTCTTGTTTCCTTAAATTTTTAACTTTGGCTTTGACTTAATATACTGTAGGTGATAAGTATATTGCGCTCTGCAGTCTTGTGTGTTGTGGGGACGGCTTTTGTGATGTGCTAAGACATTCTGATTGCTTCACCAAATTACTGGTCAGCCGTGTGATCAGTGGACATAAAAGATTATACAGTACAATGATATACAGCTAAGCATAAAAAAGGTTATGGGAATTCTCCACCATGCAATCAGTGGACCTAAATTAAAGCCTACACAGTATTATAAAGCTAAGCCTGAAGAGGGTTAGGGGAAGTAGATAATGATGCAGGATAGACACTGGTAATGTTCACTGAGCCGTGCCCGCAACACACAAAAACTGGGTGGCGTAATATATGGACCACCTTGTATAATGAGAGGCCGTAAGTGTGTGCTGACTCACAAACTTGCCATCAATGCCCCGTCATAACTATTATTGTGTTTTGTAGGAAGCACAAAGAAAACAGGCCACAGAATACCTCCTTGTCTCTTGTTCTTCCTACACAAACATACACGCCTTTCACTTTAACTTGGCACAGAGTTTCATTTAAAACATGCGAGAATGTGAGAGACTGACGAGGAGAGTGTATGTGAGTGAGGTGGAGGGGGAGAGAGGGAGGGGGAGAGAGGGAGGGGGAGGCCGAGGATGAGATGGAGGGATGGAGTGGAGAGGTATATGAGAGAGGGGGGTGTGAGTTGGGAGCAGGGCAGTGAAATGGCTGGGGACAGGGTGACGTGGAGGCGATTTGTTTCTGGCCACCCCGTACGGGATTGAGACGTCCGGCAATAGATAGATAGATAAAGAATGTCACGCAGATCAGTAACAGAAATAGACAATACTACAGCCCCACATCCTTTCCACAGTACTCATTCGTGACTAGCATCACATTCTAGTGATAACTATCGCTACTACTCGGCAAACAGTATGGAAACTATTTATAAGCTATCTGTCTATCCATCTATCTATAGCCAGATGCCTTAATCCCTTAAGAGGTGGCCACAAACAAGTCGCCTCTATGCCACCCTGTCCCCTGTCATTATGCATCACTCCCCCTAATTCACATACACCCTCTCTCATATACATCCCACCTTCATCCTCCACTTATAAGTAATCAGTTAAAACAACCGTGAATTACTGTCGCACAAGTTGAACCCTAATCTTACCCAACACAAATACGAAGAAGCTTTAAAGAACAAAACAATACCTTGATAGCAGAAGACACTAAGCCCACAAGTACTGACATCCTACACCAAGAAACATAACTAATTTCAGTCAGAGACCAAGTGAATATGAGAGGCAAACAGTTCATCACTTCAGCTCAAGATCCGTCCCACCCTTGTAACCTTATGTTGCATCATCCTCTTCACAAAGAAACAAAATTGAACAACCGCCCAACATTACACAGATTATCTTTGCAACATGTCCCCTTCTCCACCCGACTCTACACTTCCCAGACACATACATAAACTCACAAACACCCCAGCCAGCCAAAACTTTCTATACCAAGCATATATAAACACACAGACACCCCAGCCAGCCAAAACTTTCTACCAAACACATACAGAACACATAGACACCCCAGCCAGCCAAAACTTTCTATATCAAACACATACACAAACACACAGACACCCCAGCCAGCCAAAGCTTTCTGCCAAACAGCATCCTTCATGTGCCACCACCAGCCATACACCCTTCAGACACCACCGAACCCAGAGACACGAGTACACCAACCTTCCCTGCTACAATACTAATACAAAATATAACACACATACAATCCCCTGTGCTCATACTGCAAAGTGGCACCCCCACACCACAGCACACCCACTCACTTCCTGCACCACACTACCACAACACAGACAGTCCTTCAACATAGCACTGGGTTCACATCCAGAGGAGCCTAAGATGTAACAAGAAAAACAACAACAACTCATGCCAAGTTAAAGTGAAACGAGTATAGTTACGAAAGGAAAATTATTGCAAGTTATTTTGTAAGTGCTTCGGGTACAAAAAGTTACAAGGTCACAGGGAACGGACTGCATACCCAGGGTTATAATACTGTGGCTGCTTAGGGGGCTTTATACCACCTTTTCTCCAGTGCTGTATTATTCAAGCGAGCGAGCGAACAGGGCAAGCGAGCGAGAACACTTTATGACATGGTATAATAGGGTGGCAGAGAACAGCGCCAAGACTGTGTTGTCTAGGAAACTATTAAAGCAACAACGGATCTATGGACATCATTAGAAACCTAGTAAAAAAAAAATAATAGGAGTTACTTGAGGGACTTTTCTCAAAATCTGCCTAGCCAGTTCTCATAAAAGGAAAATAACAGTACCAAACTGAGCACCAGAACCGTGTTATTTTCGAAGTTAAAAGCTACTGCAGATCTGTTCAGACAGCTGGAAAGCTTATGAAGACGCAATTTGTACTACTTAAGTTAAATAGACTTAGTTTTTAACATCAAGCGAGATGGATGGATGGATGGATGGATGGACGGATGGATGGATGGACGGATGGATGGATGTGGAATCGTGGATGCTTGGACCGATGGTAGAGTTCCTGCTGTTTCGTCCTTCCACATGCCGGCAAAAACCATCATCAATATCATCCTAATCATCATCGTCATCATCATCGTAGTTGTCGTCCTCTCTACCACCATCATCATCATCATCATTATTATTTACACCGACATTCTCTTTATCGTTACCATTCACATCATCATCATCATCATCATCATCATCATTATATTCATAATATTATCATCATCACCTACCTATTTATCTATATCTGTTTATCTATAGCCAGACGCCTTAATTCCGTAAGGGGTGACCACAAGCAAATCGCCTCCATGATGTACTGTCCTCTACCATTTTGCTCAAGTATTCCACTAATATGTCTCTACTCTTTCCCTCCATCTCATCATCGGTCTCCCCATCCCCCTCTACCCTTCCAGCTAACTCATATGCACTCATCTACTCATTTTCTTATTCACCATGATCTCTACATGGCCAAACCATCTCGAAGTATTTCTCTTAACGCTTCCAATCTCATCCATATCAGCATCACAACGCTCCTTCATTTGTCTGTCTGTCTTTCTATGAACTCCACATGCTCCACTGAAGTAGCTCATTTCCACTGCTCTCACGTGTGGTGTGGGAGGGTGGTTGATGTGTGGTGTGGTGTGGAAGGAGGATTTTTTTGTGGTGTGGTGTGGGAGGGTGGTTATGTGTGGTGTGTGGGAGGGTAATTATGTGTGGTGTGGTGTGGTGTGGTTGTGGGAGGATGATTTTTTTGTGGTGTGATGTGGGAGTGTGATTTCGTGTCGTGTATAGTGAGAGATTGGTATGGTGTGGTGTGATACGGTGTGGAAGGGTGGTATGGTATGGTGTGGTGTGAGAGGGTGATGGTGTGTGACTTAATGTGTGGGGCTGGTAGAACGTAACTTGGTTTCACTATAATCCTAAAGCCTATATGAGTACAACATCTCTCATCCGAAAATGGTTAGTGAGAAGCAGACGGTCAGGGTCGGTCCTAGAGCTACTGCGATGAAATGTAGACAATCATGTGTTGTATCCTTAAAGCTAAAAAGAATATGTGAGATTAATTCTTCCCATTAAATAAAGACCAAAATATATGTATTACATCACTCATATTCATCCACTTGCTAACGATACATAAAGAGACGGTGATCAGTGACTTATGAAACCCTGTGCTGTGGTCTATGGGATGTAATAAGCTTTTCAGAATATTGCGTAAGTGTCTCGTAATTGTATAGGTAATAGGTCCTATATTCTTGGCGTAATATTTACCCTTGAAATAAAACTATTAATGTGTGGAAATAATTCTGCCATTTGAATAACTATGGTATCATCAACCAAGATATACATACACGAACAGAAGCAAGCGCGCGCACACACACACACACACACACACATGCCCAGTCACCAAAACACGAAGTTAAACAGAAAGGAAAGGGAGAGGTGATTCAGCCAATGACTTGAAGATCGTGGTCGTCATCATCGTCGTCGTCGTCATCGTCGTCGTCGTCTTCGTTGTCATAATCATCACCATCATCATCTTCCTTGTCGTCATCATCATCATCATCATCATCATCATCGTCATCAGCAGCAGCATGTCATCATTGTCCCAACGCTGTTAAAAATGTAGTACAAAAGTTATATCAATATCATCACAATTATCATCAAATACATCACTATCATCTAACCATATTCAAGAGTTTCCATCAACATCATCATCATCATCATCATCGTCATCATCTTCATCATCATCAGCCTGTGACACACCACTGCAGGATAAGGACCCCTCTCACCTGTCTCCACTCCGATTCTTTGGTTGTTAGCTTGTTCCATCCCAGCTCGGTGGATCTGCGAGTATCATCTCTATCTTGTTCTCTGTGTGCCTCATCCTCTCACTCCATCTCTGGTCTGCCATTTAGTTACGCTGGCTGTCCATGCGTTACCTGTTCTGTGGAAGACGTGACCTAAGGACTGCGTGTGGACTGACCTGTAAACAAGAGGACAAATATACGTGTGTTGCAGCATCACTACTATACCCTGTTCACTCTAACTTGGCGTAAAATTGCAATCTCTTTCTTAAATTTTGTGTTTTGACAAGGGGTTAACACTAGAATGGTGCTAGTCACGAAGAAGTGGTATGGAAATGACGTAGAGCTGTAAGTTCAATTCTTTCACTGAACAACGAGAAATAAGCTGCAAAAAAAGACTATCTCGGCCTTGATAAAATGAAGGAACAACACCACAATATACGTGTACGTGTGTGTGTGCACATGTGTGTGTCTGTGTGCGCTTCAGGACAAAATAACTTATGTACAATATTTTTTTTTCCATCACACTGTCCCTCTGAAACCTGATTCGCACTTATTAGTTTACATTCAGGTCCCAAACTGTACTGCAGAGTTGCCGTGAATTGCACACTGGTTGTGACGTCATTATTGCACACGTTCTCGTTTAGTAACCAGGATGACAGAGGATGTATTGTTGGTATAACTACCATAAAATTTGGTATACTGTGATTATTGGAAGAGAGGGTATAA
The DNA here is from genome assembly GCF_032717465.1 of Coenobita brevimanus. Lineage (NCBI taxonomy): Eukaryota > Metazoa > Arthropoda > Malacostraca > Decapoda > Coenobitidae > Coenobita > Coenobita brevimanus. The sequence goes on from NC_136964.1 coordinate 5,152,705, forward strand.
TTAACGATGTCAGACCTATTATGATTCAAGTGTAAGGACATTAAATGATTAAGAGAGTTAATAAGTCAGCAAATGTTAATTAATAACCAGCCAAGAGACAAGTTAGTTTATCCACATCCAAGTTTTCTAGTATATTAACTGTACACGATTTACAACATTGTTTCGGTATTTCTTTAATATTACAAAGCAAGTGTGACTGCTAATGGTTGGCACGTGTCTTGTAAATATATATATATTTTTTTATGACATCGTCGGATGGGTAGAGGTAGACTGTTCAACGAAGTATTCATCATTGTTTTAAATGACAGTATTATAGACAAACGCTACATATTCGTTGGTTTAACTGTGAAGGGTCTGAATAACAATACATGTTAATGCCTCCCAATCATGACAAAATCCCCCTTATTCCTACAAAATAACTAGAACAATTAGTGTGGGAAAAATTTCACACTAGTGTGGAATGACGTCCGCCTGCCTACATCCATGCTCGTCGTTCATCTGTTTTTCCACATTAGCAGACGATTTTCCACAAAACGGTAACACTGGACTACAAGGCCTCCTCATCTCCCTCACACGAACAGCCTCCTTGTTTCATCAGAATTAGGTCTAGTAGCCTTATAGGCACTATTTCTTTGGGCCATGATACTTCCCGGCTGTCAATGCGATATCCTTGTGTCCTATTGTAGTCACCTTAATGGCTAAAAACAGCAAATATCCAACACTTACCTCAGGGGAATGATGCAACAGCAACACACACACACCCTCGTCCTTCCACTGTCCGGCGACAACTAGCAAAAGCAGCCAAGTAGCGACGCCTACCAAGACGAGAACCTTGTCCAGCTACTTTTACAACCACTAGATGGCATCAGGGCCCTCTCATGGTACGAGAGACTCTAGTATTTTATTCTAGGTACTGCTTGGCGATAGCATTCAGTTGAGTGAGTCATACTACTATAAGAGTGATAATGCTGTCTCTATTAACTCTCATGATTATACAGCTCTCTTTACCAGCCCTACCCAAAAATAAATTGTGTGTGTGTGTGTGTGTGTGTGGATGTGTTGTGTGTGTGTGTGTGTGTGTGTGTGTGTGTGTGTGTGTGTATGTGGATGTTCTGTGTGTGTGTGTGGTGGGAGGTGCCTGTGTGTTACCATGGCAACCTCCCACATCACCACAGTTGCATAAACACATTTCCCCATCAGCAAGTTCCATCAGAGAGTTTTGTGTGTGTGTGTGTGTGTGTGTGTGTGTGTGTGTGTGTGTGTGTGTGTGGGTGGGTGGGTGGGTGGGTGAGTGGGTGGATGGATATGTTGTGTGTGGGGGGTGGGGGTGAATGGTTTGATGTGGTTGCTGTGTGTGTGTGTGTGTGTGTGTGTGTGTGTGTGTGTGTGTGTGTGTGTGTGTGTCTGTGTGTGTCTGTGTGTGTGTCTGTGTGTGTGTGTGTGTGTGTGTGTGTGTGTGTGTGTGTGTGTGTGTGTGGGTGGGTGGGTGGGTGAATGTGCTGTGTGTGGAGGGTGGGGGTGAGGGTGAATGGTTTGATGTGGTTGCAGTGTGTGTGTGTGTGTGTGTGTGTTTAGGTGAATGTGTTGTGTGTGGTGGGTGGGGGTGTATCGTTTGATGTGGTTGCAGTATGTGTGTGTGGGGGGGGGCTGGGTGGGGGGGTGAATGGGTAGGTGGGTGGGTTTGCATGTGTAGTGTGTGGTGTTGGGGAGATGAGGGGTGTATGGTTTGATGTGGTTGCAGTGTGTCTGTGGGGGGTCAGGGAGGGATGTGTTGTATGTGTGGGGGGTTGGGGAGATGGGGGGTGTATGGTTTGGTGTGGTTGCAGTGTGTGTGTGTGTGTGTGTGTGTGTGTGTGTGTGTGTGTGTGTGTGGATGTGGGTTGGTGGATGGATATGTTGTGTGTGCAGGGTGGAGGGTGGGGGTGAATGGGTTAATGTGGTTGCTGTGTGTGTGTGTGTGTGTGTGTGTGTGTGTGTGTGTGTGTGTGTGTGTGTGTGTGTGTGTGTGTGTGTGTGTGTGTGTGTGTGTGTGTGTGTGTGTGTGTATGTGTTGTGTGTGGAGGGTGGGGGGTGGGGGTGAATGTTTTGATGTGGTTGCTGTGTGTGTGTGTGTGTGTGTGTGTGTGTGTGTGTGTGTGTGTGTGGTGGGGGGTGGGGAGTGTATGGTTTGATGTGGTTGCTATGTATGTGTGTGTGTGTGTGTGTGTGTGTGTGTGTGTGTAAGGGTATTTGTTGTGTTTGGCGGGTGGTGGGTGAGGGTGAATGGTTTGATGTGGTTGCAGTGTGTGTGTGTGTGTGTGTGTGTGTGTGTGTGTGTGTGTGTGTGTGTGTGTGTGTGTGTGTATGTGAATGTGTTGTGTGTGGTGGATGGGGGTGTATCGTTTGATGTGTGTGTGTGTGTGTGTGTGTGTGTGTGGGTGGGTGGGTGGGTGGGTGGATTTGGATGTGTTGTGTGTGTTTGGTGTTGGGTAGATGAGGGGTGTATGGTTTGATGTGGTTGCAGTGTGTGTGTGGGGGGTGAGGGAGGGATGATTTGTATGTGTGGGGGGGTGGGGAGATGGGGGGTGTATGGTTTGGTGTGGTTCCAGTGTGTGTGTGTGTGTGTGTGTGTGTGTGTGTGTGTGTGTGTGTGTGTGTGTGTGTGTGTGTGTGTGTGTGTGTGTTAGTTAAGTACTTGTCAACGAACCTTGGTTATACATAAATATGCTACTAAAGTTAGGGCACAAATATAATGTAGTATGCTATGAAGTCAACTACACTCATAATAACTTCAGGATTCTTCTCCCCTGTCGTGTCTCCGTTCTCTGCATCTGTCTGTCCTCTATCTGTTTGTCTTTATGCCTGTCCCTTTATTTGAAACCACAAACAACTCTCAACTGTCCACAACTTCCTAGAATATCATAGTATCCTGCATTATATATACTACAACGGTAACTTGACTCTGATTTTCGTCCTTTTGCCGCTTACTTCACATGAGTCATTGGCAGAAAAGGGCAACGCTTCGGCTCCTCTTCAATAGCACTTTTTTGTGACTTAAACATTCTAGTATTAATCTATTGCTACAACTCAGTATTCAAGTTCGAGAGATGGAAATTTTAGGTCAAATTAGAGTAAAATGGGTACAGAATTAATAAAGTCAAACAGCATACCTTTGGTGGGTGCAGAGGGAACAAGGCGACAGATCGCAGGCAGGAGGACAATGGCGGGAATATCCAGCAAAATCTAGCCACCAGCTTATGAAGTGACGCCAACAACACTGGCGTCTCACAATCGGTTGAAACGCCCGTCCACTTTATCAATAAACACCTGTGGTTCTGAAGTATGATAACAGAAAATAAAATAATCGTGTAGACGTGATGTACTGATGCACTCTCTCCACGGAGTCTACCTCTGACCTACTGTTTATTGCTTGTTCATCACAGTGCTTCGAAATTGATGAGCCTCGCGTTCGGACATGACGGCTGACTGAACCTTTATCCTTGTCTTGTACCCCTGACCTTTGACTGAATCCTATAAAAAAATAAAAAAAATTACTTAGTCCTAACCTAACTCAAAGTCTAATGACAGAGTTGATCTGCTCGCTTGACTTCTCCGAGCACCTTTTGTGACACCACAGATTAAGTCTGGGTGGGCTTCCTATTCAGAGAAAGCAGTAATATGGATGGGTAACTGCGAAAAATTTGTCAGTCACTGTGCGTTGACTCTTTCTGCTTGGATTCCAGGAAAAACGTTCCGAGTTTGTAAGGGTTTGTATAGAATGGTAAATTCAAAATCAAAATAAAGAAATAAGATAATCTGCTGCCTTTTTCCTATAATCTTGCAAATATACAGGCAGGCAGACAAAGGCAGAGACAGGCAGACAGGCAGGCAGGCAAAAAGGAGGCAGACATGTAGGCAGGGAGACAGGCAGACAGGCAGGCAGGTAGGCAGGGAGGCAGACATGTAAGCAGGGAGGCAGATAGGCAGACAGACTGATGGATTTTTAAACCCAGCCAAACACATAGCTTCATCGCTCTTTATCGGTTGGTTGTAATAACACCTTCCAGCAGAAAAAAAAAAAATTTTTTTTTTTCGCTTTTCTCGTTACCCATTTTTTATTTCACTCTTATTCGTACCGGATCACATTAGTCAGCAATGATGTGCGTATTTGGGGATTAATAAAGCTTTAGTTTCATTTTCTATATGAAGGAAAAATTCAGTGAAAATATCGATAGTATCCCCCCACAGTCTGATACCACAGCCTTCTCCCATTCGCCTCTGTCTACGTTTTTTCCTTTAACCATTCTTTTCCCCAAATGGAGAGTTGTGGCAGACTCCTGTATTCCATAAACTAGCATGTTATTCGCTCTACGTACAGAGTATTATGCGAAAATCTTGCTCGACATTGGCCACGAGATTTTTGGTAAAGAGATTTTAAAGTGATGTATGGGCTGAGAACTCTATGTTGACTGCTTTTGAGCTGGGAGTTTACTGTTAATAGTAGTAGTAATAGTAGTAGTAGTAGTAGTAGTAGCAGTAGTAGTAGCAGTACAGGTAGTAGTAGTAGTAGTAGTAGTAGTAGTGGAAGTAGTAGTAGTGGAAGTAGTAGTAGTAGTAGTAGTAGTAGTAGTAGTGGAAGTAGTAGTAGTAGTAGTAGTAGTAGTAGTAGTAGTAGTAGTAGTTTGAGAGATCAGCATTCCATATTTCATTGACGAATATTATGGAACCTTCAGGCTAGAAATGTCCGGTAGAGTTACGACATCTGAGCAGTGTCTGACTTGATCGGTTCCTTTTAATTCAATAGACGAATTTTTTGAGCATTATTTCAGCTCCTGGTATCACTGCACTTCAAAGCTCTCGAAGTTTTCCGACCAGATTTTCATATAGTAGTTTGTCTTCAGGTGCGTCCACATTGGCGACATTTGGTGGCCAGACAAGTTGAAAACACTGCGCTATACATCGCAGTCGACATTTGGATACATATTTTCAACAATGTATGTAACAGTGCATGTAAAAATACTTGCAAAATGTTGGCAACAAGAGGCGACTTGGTGAGGCCGTCCACACTTGTCTCCGTAGACATGAAGATCATGTGGGCATGCAAGAACGCCTTGGCAACAGCTGCAGCAGTAGTTATTTTGTGTGGGCATCGGAGGAGACGCCGACGTAGAGTCGAGGTGAGACAGTCCTTATTACATAACAGGAACAGTGCGGGACAGCTGGGTCTCGTGCACAGTTTGACAGAGGATGATGCCTGGCTTTTGCCATCTACAGTACAAGAAAAAGGAGTATTCCATAATTTCTTTCGTATATCCAGATCTGAGTTCGAGCATTTGTTGCGCATGATTCGCACACATAGAAGTAAACATGACACAAACTTTAGGCAGCCAATATCGGCCAAGACCGCCTTGCTGCGACATTGCTGTATGCCAGTATTTCCAACTGTGTATTGTTTAAGTAACCAAAGCAGTGTACTGCATATGGGACAAAATATAATAACTGTAGTGCAATGATATACATATTTTCATACCTCGATTCCAGCGTCGTATGTCCTGTGTGGCTTGTGTTTGTCTGCCAGAAACAACATGTTGTTGAATGCAAACCACTGGCTCCTGTACGCCTCATTAACTCCATCACCAGATTTTCTCTCTTTTTTTTCTTCAGTTCTCTTCTTAACTGAGTAATTAAGTTTCATTTTTTTTCGGTCTCACCTTTCTCCACCTTCAGAACTTCTGCAATCTCTCACCACGCATCTGCCCTGTTAAATTTGTGCTTGTAAAGTACATGGGTGGGATCCCAGAGTAGAGTGTGTCCCTGTTAACTATCTATTAATTGTACCGTCTGCTCTCTGGTCCACTCTATAGAGTGCTCCGTAGTCCAGCCTGAGTACCTGACGCCGCCGCTGTTGGTGTGTGTGTGTCTGCTTAGATATCTCCCCCAGCCACGTTGACTCGTCCGCATCAGGGTTGCCAACATATCACCTACAGATTAGTACCAACATGTCTGCAACACTGTATCATTAACAATGTGACACGTTGTTGCCTACTATGTTGTATTTTGTGTTGCCGACGTGTTTTGTCGCCAGTGTGGACGCACAATTAAGGGTACTACTGAGCCTTCACGACTCACAGATAGTGGAGTACCAACATATCCAGTACTCCAATACTAGGGAGGCCATATGGGGTGCTTTTGGTCATGCCTGAGTTCGCTGGCTTTTCTTTGGTTTGTCCTGAAAATATGGTGTCCTCAGTTCACCCATTATGTACTCAGAACATTTTCACAGGATGCTTATCTAATTAGACTTGTTATTTACGGCTAATATTTAACCCTGTTAATATTAGAAGAGGGTAATTATACAAGATTGTGATTATTTGTTTGATTACATGCTCAGGTTAGGAAAGAAACTCAGACGTAATTCTATTTCACGTTTATTTGTATCAACATCTACACTTCGTGGCTTTGTAAAGACAATGTTAGGTCGTTTCGAAGACTGGTGAGTAGAGAGGGACTGGCGGGGATGTGTGATGGTGTGAGGCGGGATATGGTGACACACTGCAGTAAAGAAATGCCACATAGCTCTCTGTTGGCTGCTCCTGTTACTGGCCTCTCGTCATCACTGGGAAAGGAATAATATCTTTGTTAAGCTGCACTGCCAGAGATCTTTCGTATATTAAATAAAATCGTCTTGAGGTAGTAAGAATATAAAATATGATCTAGGATTCATTGGGTTAATAATCATAACACAACCAGGGTCTTCTGTGTCATATTTTATTCCATGTGACTTTCAAGACTTTGACGATGTACCTGTGTGTGTGTGTGTGTGTGTGTGTGTGTGTGTGTGTGTGTACAAAAGGATATTAACCAGCCTTATGAAAATATATCGTTAAGAAAATGTTTGCTTGACTGATGGGAGGTGCCTGTGTCATGTCAACCTCCCACACCACCACAGCTACATTAACATATTTCCCCACTAGCAAGTTCCATTAGAGAGTACTGTGTGTGTGTGTGTGTGTGTGTGTGTGTGTGTGTGTGTGTGTGTGTGGAGGAATGGCTGTGTCTAAGGTGGATCTGCATGTGTGTAAGAGCAGTTCTGTGTGGGACAGTGTGGCCTTATGTGTTCAGGGATAGCTGTATATATGAAGGTATGGCTATGTATATAGAAACAGAACTCTGTGTGTCGAGTTATGGATATGTATGTGTAGATGAATCGACATTTGTGACGATGTAATAGTGTACAAATGAGTGGAGGTGGGGCTACTTTTGTTGAGGTGAACTACGTGTGAGGAGGTCATGTTGGGGTTACGTAGATGTAGGTAGGGCAACGTTTGGAGGTTTGGATATGTAGAGGCGTGGGTGTTTGTGTGGAGGGATGGTGTGTTTTCTTGGAGGCGAGGCTGTGCAGAACTGTTGCTGTGTGTCTGGAGGTGTGGTGAGATACTAGTGTGGTTCTGTGCTAGGTTGTGTTTGTCTCTGTGTCTGTGTTTGTGAGCATGTGCATGTGTGTGTGTGTGTGTGTGTGTGTGTGTGTGTGTGTGTTTGCATGTGTGTGTGTGTGTGTGTGTGTGTGTGTGTGTGTGTGTGTGTGTGTGTGTGTGTGTGTGTGTGTGTGTGTACAAAAGGATATTAACCAGCCTTATGGAAAAATATATCGTTAAAAATCTTTGCTTGACTGATGGGAGGTGCCTGTGTGTTACCATGACAACCTCCCACACCACCACAGTTACATAAACCCCAAGGGGAGAAGGGACAGATCCTCACTGCACCACACCACACGAGGGTCAACTGCGCAGTATAATCAGTGACATCCGCAGCTGGGCCCGACTGCAGAGCTGGTTTACCCTGCCACATCATAATGGACAAGTCATAGTATACAATTTACTTACAACTTTTCACGCATTAAAATGTAAGTAACTTTGTATCAGAACAATAAATTATTTTTTACGCATCACTACACACAGAGCGAACGGAGCAACTCAGTGGCTTTACACATGTCCAAGCCGTGGATGCAACTTCTTTCGTTGCGCAGTAGTTCATTTCTTACAGGTACACAAATATCTGAGGCGGAACTAGAAAAAGGTATACGCAGGGAAATGGTATGCTTTACTACAACGAGGTTCACATGACCCTGCAGTGATTATCAGTGAACCACCATGACCATCCACTGTCATGGTTAATAACCAATCTGTGACTAGCTAGAGAAGGGTGGGTGGTGAACTGAATGAAAGGAAGGCAATGATAGATTATGTGTGTGTGTATGAAAGGATGCGAAGATGTGTAATGGATGCAAGAGCTTATAGAGGTTGGGGGAGTGGACACTCTGACCACTACTTGATGGTGGCCAGAATTAGGATACAAGTAAGATGGAGGAATAGAAGAAGGGAAAGACGAGAGGAAGGAGTAGTTGCAAGGAGAGTGGAAAGGTTACAAGAGGATGAGAAAAAGGCAGAGTATATGAGAGAAGTGGAGGAACGATTGGGCAAATATGAATTGGAGCAGATGGGAGACGTGGAAGGTGTGTGTAGGATTTTTACAGAAGAAATATGCGCAGCATGTGATGTGGTGTGTGGAAGGAAGAGAAGACGGAGGGAGGTGAGAGGAACAGCGTGGTGGACTGAAGAGGTGAGACAGGCTGTGGCACAAAAGAAGACAGCATATAATGAATGGATGAGAAATAGGGGCGTGGAAGAAGTTGAGAGGCAGAAGAGAGAGTTATATGTAGAAAGAAAGAGAGAGATGAAAAGATTAGTAAGAGAGAGTAAGAAGAGAGTGGATGAGGAATTTGGAAGGAATTTGAGTGTAAAGTGGAGGGACTGTAAGAAAAAGTTCTGGAAAGAGGTGAAAAGAGTAAGACAGGGTGGAAGTGAAGTTAGCAGGGAAGTGAAAGATAAAAATGGTAGATTACTAGTGGAGAAGGGAGAAAAAGTGAGCAGATGGAGAGAACACTTTAAGGAATTGTTGAACATAGAGGATGGAAGTAAACCGAGTATAAGTGGTTGGGAAATGGCTGGGTGAAGGAGGGAGGTGAGAAGACAGGAAGAAATCAGTAGGATAAAAGTTGTGGAAGCAATGCAGAAAGTTAAATCAGGGAAAGCCCCAGGAATTGATGAAGTGTGTGGTGAAATGCTGAAGAATGGGGAAGAGATAGTAGTAGAATGGATGTGGAAGATGTGCAGATTGGCCTGGGAGGAAGGTAGAGTCCCGGAGGATTGGAAGTCAGGTATAATTATTCCCTTGTACAAAGGAAAAGGGGAAAAAGAAGTGTGTGGTAATCATAGGGGCATTTGTCTTCTTAGTATAATAGGAAAAGTGTATGGTAGGATACTTATTGACAGAGTTAGAGAAAGAACAGAGAAATTAGTTGGAGAAGAACAGGGAGGATTTAGGAAGGGAAGAGGTTGTGTAGATCAGATATTCATTCTTAGATCTTTAGTGGAAAAGTTTCTAGAGAAGGGAAAGAAGTTGTATGCGGCTTTCATGGATTTGGAGAAAGCATATGACAGGGTGGATAGACAAGGATTGTGGAAAGTGTTAAGAATATATGGAGTAGATGGGAAGTTGTTGAATGCTGTGAAGAGTATGTACGATGGTGCGAAGGCTGCAGTGCGTGTGGATGGTGAACTGAGTGAATTTTTCTCTTTGAAAGTTGGGTTGAAGCAGGGATGTGTCATGTCTCCATGGTTGTTCAATCTTTACATGGATGGGGTAATAAAAGAGGTACAAGGTAGGGTAGTGGATGTTGGAGTGGCCCTGGTGAGAGAGGATAGAGTTTGGAAACTCCCTGTTCTGATGTTTGCAGATGATACTGTGTTGTTAAGTGAAGACGAAGGGGAGCTGCAAGGCTTGCTGGATGAATTTGGGAGAGTGTGTAAGAAACGGAATCTAAAGGTGAATGTAGGGAAGAGTAAAGTGATGGTCTTTGAGAGAGGTGAAGTCAGTGAATGTACAGCGAGGTTGGATGGTGAGGAATTGGAAAATGTGAGTACGTTTAAGTACTTGGGTAGTGTGATGAGTAAGGATGGAGGTTTGGAGGGTGAAGTGCTTGAAAGGGTACAGCAGGGAAGAAAGGTTGCTGGTTCTTTGAAAGCAATGATAAGAAACAGGGAAGTGAGCATGGAAGTGAAAAAGTTACTACATGACAATATTGTGATACCAACTCTAACGTACGGAAGTGAAGCTTGGACGTTGTTGGAAGGACACAAGTCAAGAGTGAGAGCAGTGGAAATGAGTTATTTAAGAAGAGCCTGTGGAGTCACATGGAGAGACAGGCTGACGAATGAGGATATAAAGGAGCGTTGTGGTGTGGGTGTGGATGTGATAGGAAGCGTTATGAGGAACACACTGAGGTGGTTTGGCCATGTGGAGAGGATGGAGGATGAAAGACTGACGAAGAGAGTGTATGTGAGTGAGGTGGAGGGGGGAAGAGGGAGGGGGAGGCCGAGGATGAGATGGAGGGATGGGGTGGAGAGGTATATGAGAGAGGGGTGTGTGAGTTGGGAGCAGGGCAGTGAAATGGCGGGGGACAGGGCGACTTGGAGGCGATTTGTTTGTGGCCACCCCAAACGGGATTGAGGCGTCTGGTGTTGATACAGAATAAGATAAGCCGCGTTGTTGATGCTGACTGACGAGTATAATGGAGAGAGAGAGAGAGAGAGAGAGAGAGTGCTATCTCTGCAATTTACACTGTGAGAGACAACAGTATTCGCGAATTTCATCACGTAGGATTTCAGCGATCAAAGAAAAAGCCATCCTCCCAGTTCTGTCGGAAGAAAAAATACAGTTGGCGATATACAGTGAAAACCCCATCTCAACTAGACTGTGTTGCAGATGGTTTAATATTTCCAGTTATATACTGATCACAGCTTGGGTAAATAGTGTGTCTGTTCTTTATATACCCACCTAATGTAATAAATTTGTACAGAAATATTTTTAAAATGATCATAATCCACTACTGATCAGAATTTAGGATTTCTTAGAGGCGAAACTGAAGAGTGCAGAGAAGCCTGCCCTGCTCAGCTCAAAAGTCACATATAGTTGTGGAGGGGGAGGGGAAGGGGGAGGGGAAGGGGGAGACCAAGGATGAGATGGATGAATGGAGTGGAGAGATACGTTAGTGACGGGAGGCCACATCCTCTCTTGCCCTTCCTCTATCAGCACCTGACAATATTCCATTCACACTTCCAGATTTAGACAATTCTTTCCCTTTCATCTTCGTTTCACTCAAAGCTCTCACATCCAACTTTCTTCTCACAGACATTCTCCCAATCTCCTCCCTTTTAGCCTCAATCGTACTACATCCACACACATTCATAGACCCAATCTTCGGGGTACGGGGGTAACTCAATCCCCCATCCCGTACTATGGCCTGTCTCTTTTTAGGAACTAAAAAACAGAGGAGGGGGTCCCTCGGCCCTCACCTCCCTCCTTTTAGTCACTTTTACGACACGCAGGGAATACGGTGGCAGAATTCTTCCTAACACAACCTGGCTGCAGAGTAGTAGTACCACCCTATAGTGCGGTCAAATTGTGTCCCCCCCGCCACAGGGGGGGGGTACAATCTGGGGTTAATTTAATGGTTTAGAGAATAAAACAGCTAATGTCAAGGTAATACGCCAAGGTCAACTTAGAGTTTTCAACCGATGCAGACTAAAGTTTGCTGAAAAGCTCAAGTACAAAACAAGGAAGGATGTTACAATCAATCAGTGAAAGTTCAAGGACACGGAATGAACAAAGATCAAGGTCAATGGGCAGAGTCAACCCAAACAGGTCTGAATATGAACTAAAACTGATTGAAAGGGTAAATAATAAGCAAAAATGGAATATTTCGAATTTGGGATTAATCACTCGATGGTCAAGATCACAGAACAGAATCAAATATCCGGCTCAAAGACCTGTTAGGGGAAGTGAGTTTTGCTGTCTCTGAGTCTTCACGTTACTATAAATATGCGTGTTATAACGTGGATCTCTCTCTCTCTCTCTCTCTCTCTCTCTCTCTCTCTCTCTCTCTCTCTCTCAGAAATAGCAGATATTTTTAGTGGAACTGTGGCTATATGAATAATAATGTAACTACAGTATATACAAACTACACTGAGTTGGTTTCTTTTATACAGGGATGCCGAGTGTCCCATGTTTATCCGTGTACACAAATGCATCTAGAAGTAGAAGGGAATCATTATTTTCCCATTCAGCTTTAAATTTAATTGAGGGAACCAGTGCATTTACTTTTGTGGGAAAATTGTCAAAGTTAGTGTATATGTCTGACCAGGAGGAAAACACAGCATCAACATTCCTATACCATGTTTAATTTTGAGAGGATATGGTTGTAAGAAGGTTGGATTCGAAATATTCCATGTACAGGTTACTAAGAATGGAAAAGAGGGGCGAGCCCATACCCATACCAAACTTTTGCATGAAAAACTGAGATCCAAACGAGAATGCATTACACTTCACACACAGTCTAATAAATTGGAGAAAGACACCATGTGGCATGCCGAGATCAATGTTACAATTAGGTAATTGTTCCTCCAAGAAACTAATTACATCTTCAATAGAGACTTCAGTAAAAGCGAGTCTACATCAACACTAATCAACCTGCCACTGGAGAAGCTGAGGGACTTAATCTTATGAATAAAATTAGTAGAGTTTTGGACATTGGATTTAGAAAATGTGCCAACCAATGACGCTAATTTGTTAGTCAGAAATTTTGAAAGTTTATGAGTGAATGAGGCACACCGTGAGATGATAGGGCGGAGGGGAATCTGTTGTTTATGGGTCTTTGGTTATCCATAAGTGTAAGGTAGTTATGGATTCATTTGAATGAACTTACTTGCACCAGTGTTTGGCACATGCTTTAAAAGGGTTTGAACTTTCTTATTAAAGTCTGTGGATAACCTCGTGAGAGGGGGTGACACAAGTTTTACTTAAGTAGTGGCATCACTCAACAGGTGACTCATCTTCTCCACATAATCAGGTTTGTCTAAAATTACCACAGAGTTACTTTTGTCATCTTTTATAACAAGAATAGAATAATTTTTCTGGAGGCTTTCATGGGCCAAACGAAAGCGTCGTGGTATGGAGTCACTAGAGTCGAAATTTCTTATGGAACTGCTAGTTATTAAACCAGTAAGGCACGGGATGTCCAGCTTGCTGTTTGTGGTGGAAGAGACAAAATCAGGTGCTTCATCACTTCCTGATTTCAAGGCAAAGGACAAACCTAAACTTAACACTTGCTCCTCGACACGACTCAGTACATACGTAGAAAGATTTAAGATGGAATTTGGTAATATTCACGTACTCCATGGACTTTGGTTACACAGATCACTAAGTTTTTCTTGCAATCGGATACGTGTTAAGAAAGTTTCTCTGCTACAGCTGTCGCCGAAACTGTTTGGAAATACATCTTTTTCGTCTGCCAGTGAGGGTTTTTGTATCCTGTTTCATGGTCACGATAGTGTGACTCTTCAGCTGATATTTAAAGACAGTGACCTTGTGTTAGCGGTAGTGCTTGTGTTAGCGGCAGTGCTTGTGTTAGCGGCTTTGCTTGTGTTAGCGGCAGTGCATGTGTTAGCGGCAGTGCATGTGTTAGCGGTAGTGAGCTTGTGTTAGCAGCAGTGCTTGTGTTAGCGGCAGTGAGCTTGTGTTAGCAGCAGTGCTTGTGTTAGCGGTAGTGAGCTTGTGTTAGCAGCAGTGCTTGTGTTAGCGGTAGTGAGCTTGTGTTAGCAGCAGTGCTTGTGTTAGCGGCAGTGAGCTTATGTTAGCGGCAGTACTTGTGAATTTTAAGTGAGGAGTGTGGAAGCCGTAACGGCACATCCCCAAACATTTTTCTGCAGTAAGCTTCACTAAATCTTCAACTGCTGGCCCCCATGTGATCCATTCCTCCATCCACTTGGCTACCACCTCCCCCAGTGCTAACAAAGATGGTTTTATTGTGCATCTGGCAGGACAAGAAGCTCACACGCCGCCTCAGCAGATGTCGTTGAAAGAGACAGTTGGTGGCGTGCAGGTGCTGAGGGGAGTTGTGTGGAAGGTACTGTGTTGTGAAATATTTAGCCATGAGGGAAAACACACACACACACACACGCGCGCGCGCGCATATTATATACTCGTGTATATGTTTTTTATGTATGCATATATCTAACTATATCTAATCTCCTCATTGTCATATTTTCCTCCATCCACAGTCTACACCACATTCCTAAAATGTTTTTTGTTTCACCATCACACACTATGTCATTTAAATCTCCCAGTACAGTAACTTTATCTGCCTTTCATAAACTTACTCAGCTGATCCCCAAGTATTCTATTGCCTGCCATTCCTTTGCCATTTTCTTTCTTCACAGGTGCAAATTAATGTGTAAATTATCTTTTATCCCTACTTGGCACTCCTACCACATAGGATGCTATTCTCAAAAGTTAAGGAAGGTCCCTAATACCTCTTCCTTAGCGGTTTGTTTAGGATATTTGTTGGTTAATATCCTTTTCTTTGTTATTTACTCAGAGTATGGCGATATTAGAAGGATTTATGCAACACTGAAGAGGACATTAAGGTGTAATAAACAAAATGAATCACTGAGGAAACAGTTTTAGACAGCTTCCTTAACCGACGGGAATACCGGCCATAGCCTTGCTTCAGCACACACACACACACACACACACACACACACACACACACACACACACACACACACACACACACACACACACACACACAAGGAGCTGAACTTGAATATACAGACGAAAAAAACAGAAACACGAACATTTAACATTCACCTCCGAGAAACGTAAGGGTAATAAATGGTGAAATTCTCCAGTGTGATCAATTAGTTTAAGGTCAAATGCAAATGCTCAGAAAAGCATTTAAAAAAACGAATATCGGCTGGATGGAAAAACAGGGCACTGAAACTAAACCGTAGTTATTGTGAAACCGCAGAGTTGTAAATGTATCATCTGAGTTTTGAGCTAATGTTGATACAGAAAGAGATTAAACAGCGTTCTTGATGCTGACTGACGAGTATTCTGGAGAGGGAGAGAGAGAGAGAGAGAGAGAGAGAGAGAGAGAGAGAGGTGAAAATTGCACCTATGTCAAACAGCAATATCAGCGAATTTGGTCCGACAGGCACTCAGTAATCCAAGAAACAACCATCCTCCCAGTTCTGCCTGAAGAAAATATACAGTTGGCGATATACAGTGAAAACCCCATCTCTACTAGACTGTGTTGCAGATGGTTTAATATTTCCAGTTATATACTGATCACAGCTTGGGTATATAGCGTGTCTGTTCTTTATATACCTACCTAAAGTAATAAATTTGTACAGAAATGTTTTTATAATGATCATAATCCACTACTGATCAGAATTTAGGATTTCTTAGAGGATAAACTGAAGAGTACACAGAAGCCTTCCCTACGAAACTTAAAAGTCACATATAGTTGTGAAGGGGGGGGGAGGAGAGGAAGGCCAAGGATGAGGTGGATGAATGGAGTGGAGAGATACGTGAGTGACGGGAGGGGGTGTGAGTTGGAGGGAGGGATGGAGGTGATTTGTTTGTGGCCGTCCCTCACGGGATTAAGGTATCTGGGAATAGATAGACACATAGATGAATAGATAGATAGATGGACAGATAGATGACATCTCTAACATTATGCTTTACAGTAACACTAGATGTGCTGTCTACCATACCAGGGTTTTTTTTATTGCCTGTGTTCCTCTGACTTTTTTTTTTTTTTTTTTTTTTTTTTTTTATGTGTCCGACTCTGGGCATAGGCTTTACAGCCTGCTATCAAGGCCCAGCAGTCCTCCTACATACCATACACCTCTACATGTCACCACTTCGGCGCTAACACCCACCGTCCATATTGAATACATGCTAGGGCTGTCTCATACAGGACTGGTGTATTGGTATTAGCGGGGGTATTTTTACGACATGTCGGCGGGTCTTCTGGTAGATCAGTAAAGCCTGATTTAATGAAATTCAAATCCTTAAACTGTTCCCTGCCCCAGCCGGGATTTGAACCTGGGCCCGTTAGGACCGCACGCCACCACTCTACCTCTGTCGAGGTGGCACGCAATGTTTCAGAACCTGGTCCAGTGTATAAAAATCGTATGTGTTACAGTAATGCTTCAGAACCTGGTCCAGTGTGTAACAGTAACATGTTTTGATTTCCCAGTGTTCAGCATTAACTTTGTACCATTACTCAAAAAATTATCCATACACACCTGACCACAAGACCCCACAATGAGTACAGCGATTCGATTCGAGCAGTGTCGGTATTCCATATTTCGTAGTCCCTTGTTTCAAAATGACCCATGTCACTTTAGTAAGCATACTTTTGTGGCGAGCGTACAAAGTGGTTGGTAAGTAACGCACCACTAGAAAATCACCAGGTGGTAGCCTGTGTGTTGCGGGGACGGTTTCATCTGCTGGTGTGGGCATAGGTGTGGCAGTGAGATTTGGAGATGAGTAAAGGCTGCTGGAGAAACTGATTTGCGCTGACTGAGCCGGCACCGCAACGCTCGAAAACCTGCAAGGCAGAGTGGAGGCAAGGCGTCTTATATGGACCGTCCTGTCTTCCCTATCAGGCCGTATGTATATACCTTGTCAGAATAAAAGAAATAAAAGTACATGACAGAATCATATGATAACCAATATGCACCATCAGGCAACTCGTCTCTTAAGCCCCCCCCCCACCCACCTTCTAAATAGTGGGAGGCCATAGCCTTGAGGCCACGACTTCAGGAAGGGGGCGGAGCTTAACAGACAAGTTGCCTGACGACGGGTATAATTAATGATTTAAACACCTGAAGTTGGGTGGAACCTGTGGTCTGATATCCGACCCTACTTTTCATTCTCCAACTTCGATGTGGACGGTGTATCAGCTTTGCTCATTCTTTACCACGGCTGTCAGACTGGCCACGTAGCTGTTGTTTATCGCAAGGCATATGATATTTTTAAACAGATGAGTAAATGGCTAAGTTCAATGAACTTAACTCTCTTCTTGCATCCCTCCTTCACTAAGGCGAGCGGGTAGCACCTGTATGGCAACAACTCTCACCAATTATTCTGTCCAGCTCTCTGATGCAACAGTTAACCGATACTCCCAGTTCTTCAGGTATGTAACAGGTCATCTCTGGAACTGCCTTTCCCTGTCTACATTTCCTTCTTCCTATGACTTTTAGTCTTTTAAATGCAATGTGTCCAGGCATATCAACATTACTGGACCGTGAATTTAGCTCTGTTGCCTTTTTTTAACAACTTGAGGGCTTATGGCCTTTGGTTTCTTTTTCTTGCATTTGCAAAGATTATGATAACAAACATACTGTACCTCGCCGTTCACTGCTTCATGTCGCGTCACTGAACATTACATAATAAGTACATCCATAACTATCTACCGCCGTCATTTAACTCTTATGTTTGTAACCCTTCTGTCACTAAATTAAATGCCATGCCTCTCTCTTATTATTGGCACTGTGATTCTCAGACTGAGGGTCGCGAGAACTCAGAAGAAAAATTAAGTGACGAACAAGTGTGTGTGTGTGTGTGTGTGTGTGTGTGTGTGTGTGTGTGTGTGTGTGTGTGTGTGTGTGTGTGTGTGTGTGTGTGTGTGTGTGTGTGTCCCGGTGAACTATTGATTTATTTCAGTATTCACGTTCTGTCCCTGCTGCATGCTTGAAAGCACATTTTTCTTTACATCCATGTAATCCGTTTGTTTTTTCCCTGTCTGTCGTCTGGCCGCTTTTCTTATTTTTTCTCTTTAATCAGGTTGTTTTTAGTGAAAATCAAAGCCCACAAGCAAAACGTCCCATTATGTGCAGTAGATGGCCCTCACCCCAAGTAAAGTATAAACGTCCTTCAGCTTCCCCCCATATCTCCAGTAAAAGGACGATAGTGGAATTCAGAAGAAGGGATAATTCAGAGTGTGTTCACTGGGTTAATGTCCACTTGAACCAGCGTCAACAGTGTTACTAATTCGGGAATTTAAGCGTGGGGAGGGGGGGATATGTTGACCAAGGCGAAGGGAAGGCGCGACCCGAAAAAGGTTGAGAACCGCTGATGTAGCATTTTTGAAAGAAAACTACGTAGCAGTATTATTATTATTATTATTATTATTATTATTAATTATTATTATTATTGTCTTCAGCAGATGACCCTGCAAGTTAGCTGGTGAAGAACAAACAAACGCCCCCCCCCACATAGATATATATATATATATATATATTTGTATGTATGTATTGCCTTCCGTTCCGCCCTTCACACATACTGTAATGTACACTGGACCGTAGCAGGTGGTTTAAGTCAGTCCTACATATGTGGTGCCTCAATGCCTCACCTTCCCCCGCCTCCAGCTCTTAGTCACTGACAGTCTAGCACCTTCACCTTTACCAGTAGCAAGTGACAGAGACGAATTTCCGGCGGTAAAACTGAGCCAGCACAGATGTTCTAAGGAGCAAAAGCTGGTGTGTGGACGGATGATCTGAACAGGACGGGGGTTCACTAACTAGGAGTAGCTTTGATCATTTCTAAAACTGGTGCCTAAACCTATTTCTGTACAAAATTAAAGACACGGAATTAGCGATAGCGGTACAGTACATCACTTGCTATCTGCCGTGAAGGGTACTTTTCCAGCGATTTGGTGTATTTAACATTCTTGTTGCAGGGTTTGCCATTTTAGTCTTACGATGCACTTAGAAAGAAAGCGCGAAATTATATGACAATAAGACTGTGTACCATCATTTGATATGTGAAATTAAGCCTCATATTGATGCTTCGTATTTAAGCTTCGTATTTAAGCTTCATATTTAAGCTTCGTATTTAAGCTTCATATTTAAGCTTCATATTTAAGCTTTATATCTAAGTTTCATATTTATGCTTTGTAGTTAAGCTTCACCTTTTAGTTTCATATTTTTCATTCTTCGTTTGCTGACGATAAAATGGTAAATCCCAAGAGACAGCTAAAGAAAGGGCACATTGGCCACATTGCATAATCACTTCCCCCCGACACACACACACACACACACACACACACACACACACACACACACACACACACACACACACACACACACACACACACACACACACACACACACACACACACACATCTCATTGTCACCATCACTCTTCACGTTCAGCACCTGTTACCTCTAAGATCTGGTCCGCCACTCAATAATGGATATACAGCTGAGAGAGAGAGAGAGAGAGAGAGAGAGAGAGAGAGAGAGAGAGAGAGAGAGAGAGAGAGAAAATAATAGGTATGTCAATGTTACCCTGATTTGTTGGATGCTCAAAATAATCTTAAATATACTGCAAAAAGACAAAACTTTGGGCCAGGTTAAAGTAAAACTAGTATAGTCACAATTTTCAACTTCTACTCTTTCTGTTGACACTAAAATATGATGCTAGTCACAAAGAAGTGCTATGGAAAGGATGTAGAGCCGTATATTCTTTCAGCTTGACCTAAAATTATCATCTCCTCATTGTGAATGCAGAATTATAACCATACATTAACACTGACATATGATGCTAGTCACGAAGAAAAGCTGTGGAGAGGAGGTAGAACCACAACATTGTTTTTTTCTGCCACCCAGTTACATAAAGCAAGCTGCACAATGCTCTTAATTTGCCTTTCCGAAGTGTATCATTCTTCTACCTTTTCTCTTTCTTTTTTCTTTATTCTGACCTAAGAACGTATTCTTGTCTAACAGATTAATTTAACTGCACAGCAAATCTAACCTGATACGAAGAACCCAAACCTAACTAACGTAAACTCACTTGGATTACAGGGAAAAAAAAAAAAAAGTTCAATGATGGTACACAGAATGAAATCATCAATATTGATAAAAGTAAAAATGGTGCATATGTGTCTGTACAGTACCATGGGACAGTGACTAATGTGCAGGCAATGAGGCGAGGAGAAGATAGCAGACTACAAAGATAACACAAATCCGCAGACAATGATGCGATGAGAAGACAGCAGACAATAAAAACAACAGCAATCTGCAGACAATGAAGCAAAAAAGACAGCAGATAAGGATAAGAAAATCCGCAGACAATGAGGCAAGGAGAAGACAGCAGACAATAAAGATAACACAAATCCGCAGACAATGAGGAAAGAAGGAAAGAACAGGCACTAAAAACTATACTCAGCCACCGACGTCATTCCTCTGAACAGCTATCAATTTCCCCTGCACTCAAAAGCGTTGGAAATATCAGGAGGAGTTGCTCAGGCTATGGATTCCTTTGCTTTATCAGTACTGAGTTGCATTTCCCACTGTGCCTTCACAAACAACTTCCCTTGTATCATTTGAAGCTGTAAAAATTGAAAGACCTTTGCAATCTAAGCATCCCTCTCAAGCTAATGCGGTAGGTGTGTGTGTGTGTGTGTGTGTGTGTGTGTGTGTGTGTGTAGACATCAGTGTGAGTGTGTGTGTGGGGGGGTGTTCGTGTGCGTGTGTGTGGGGGGGGTGTTCGTGTGTGTGTGTGTGTGTGTGTGTGTGTGTGTGTGTGTGTGTGTGTGTGTGTGTGACATGATGATAAATGCAGAGAGACTGTAAAAGGTGGAAGGACGGGAGCAAGTGAGTGTGGTAGTAGAAGAGAGGTAAAAGGTGAATGAAGTTACGAGCAAAGACCAAGGAACTGCAGTGACTTGCCGTGAATAACTTCTTCCTCTTCTCCTTCTCCTCCTCCTCATCATCCTTCTCCTCCTCCTCCTCATCCTTCTCCTCCTCCTCCTTTGCCAGCGCTCTTCATTACCTAGTGTTTTAACAAGTTTGAGTGAATATCGGTGTGAAAGTGAATAGATCAGTGTATAAGAGTCCAGACATATTTACCCTGCGTTAAGTATAAAATTGCTTGCATGCAAAAGTTTTGGGGCGTGTTCAAGGTGTAAATCGTTCGCCTGTCCGTTGTCTTCATTGACTTACCGCCCTCATTATCGTTTCCCCACCTTTATTTTTTATCTGTCATTCTAGAGTATATTTTTTTCACAGCTCAAGGTAAGTTAGAACAGTATCATAGCACGTAGATTATCTTTTCTTACTAGTAAATTGTGATAGTATATTGAAATTGTATTAGAGCTTTCTTTGTCTTGACTGTGTTTTCCAACAATCAGCTGTTTACGTTTAGCACTGTTAATTCTAACTACTTATAGATGAGTTGTTTGCTGTTTTAGTGCAAGTGGTTAGCTGTCTTGTGTATAGAGATACAACTGTGTGTATACTGTTTCACCAGTATAATAGTTTATATACTGTATAAACTATTGTTTGCTGAGTGAAGCTAGGTTTTATTCTGATTTTTCCCACCATTCTGTTGATGTTATTTTTATTGTTATAATTATTTTCACCGTGAATCAGTTCATGGTCTATTTCTGCAATTGAAGGTAAGTTAAATATCATAGCAAGTACATTTTCCGTTCTTTTTACATGGTAGAAGAAGATAGTATTGTATATAGAAAGTGTGTCTCCCAAGATATTCAATATTTCATTTATAGAGTAAATTATCACTTTGTGCAATAATTACATCCAGTTCTACTGTATTTTCGCTTTCTTTTTTTCTTTTTGTGGTATTTTGGAAATATTACCTCAAAATGCCGTCAGTATTGAAGATCTGCCTGGAGTGTACTGGTCGTTTTGCTCCTTTGTATTTTTCGGATTACTTTTCGACACCTGTGTGCAAACTATGCATCATGAGAGTGATCTAGAAAAATAGTTTAGCTGAATCGCGGAGAAATTACAGGGAACTCAAGGCAGACTTTGAGACACTGAAATATTTCGTAGCAGCAAACGTAGTAGTTAGTGACAACACTCAAGAGGGAAGACGTGTACAAACCGAGCCCGTACCAGACCGCGCCCATCAGGCAGTTACATTTAATAGTGTACCTTCCTCACCTAATGATTCCGTACTTCCCTCGCCAAGTGAAATCCCCCTTACTACAGTAAGAAATGGAGCAAAACCTGTAAAAGGTACGAGGAATCACCTTCCCATAACTACGTACAATTGCTATCAGATCCTTGCTGAAGCGGTTGACGAGACTGAAGAAACAAGACTTATTGGGACTTCGTTGTCCGCGGTCAGCTGGAGAAATATTGTGGACACGCCCCCAGCAGCAGAAAGAGGTACCCTACTGTTTTCCAGGAGGTGGACTATGTGATATTTTAGAAGCCTGGGAGGGGGTCACAAAAGATGCAAATGATAAAACTCTTTATATACGTGATTCATGTTGGTAAAAATGATTTGATGCGCAACAGATCAGAGGAATTGCTATAAAAGTATCATGAATACTCCTAAGGATCAAGGCAGAGAATAGCTTTTACGATAGCCATCTCAAATCTCTGCACACAAGGAGTGGACTTTGTCAATCTGTGGGACCAGTTCTATGAGCAAGATACTCTTTCCCAGAAAGATGGTCTCCATTTGAACTCAGTAGGAGCGGCACAGCTAGGTAGGCATTTACATGATAAAGTTGCCCTCTTCAAATAAAAAAATGCTGAGCGTCTGGGAGCAGTAACCTCAACGTAAATACCTGTAAAGCCAGTTCATAAACTGACTGGGATGAAATTACTTGTAGAGTCTGCTATGTTAACGCATGTAGTCTACGCAATAAGTTTGAGGATTTAGAATCTCTTATCTACATAGAAAATTTTGACATTGTTGGCATCACAGAGTCTTTGAATAACACATCTGACCGTGACTTTTAGTGGAATACTCATTAACAGGGTACAATATATTTAGCTGTGAGCGACCACACTGAGCTGGTGACGGTGTTCTACTCTACATGAAAACTAGTCTCCACCCCCTTGTGCTATCCAAATCCAGTATTACCAACATAGATGCTAGTTACATTTAACTGAGTATTAAATCGCACATAATAAATATATGTCTTCTCTATCGTCCTCCAGCACAGTCAACTGACACAGATGAAAATTTTCTTGATCAAATTGTGGATATTTGTTGTCAAGAGGATAGCGTGATTTTTGGTGACTTTAATCTACCAGTAACAAAGTGGGGTGAACTGCTAACTGCACACTCAGGACAAGAGCTTTTCATGAATCGTTAAGAAAGCGTCCTTTATGAACAAGCAGAATATCCAACGAGAGGAAACAATATCCTAGACATCATCTTAATTACAAATGATAACCTAGTTCCAGTGATCATCGAATTATGCAGTGTAATATTTGTGCTGAAAAAGTGAAAGAAACAGAGAGCAAAGAAAGCCCAGACTATCGTAGAGCGGACTTCACCAGGCTCAGAGTGCCACTTACAACAACAGATTAGAATCAAATGACTGAAAGTGATGACATATACCAAATGTGGGAAATTTCACCAAAAAATTTAATGAAGTGGTAAAGTCATGTGTGCCACAATGTAGCAGGTGTCCGTCTGGTAACAGTAAACCAAAGTAGTGATCCAGTGTATATAAAAGTAGCTTAATAGCCAAAAAACAGGCTTACCATAACTATAAAACCACACAAAATAACGCTGATAAATTAGTGTACAATAATCTGTGCTGCATATCGAAAATAATTATCAAATGAAGCAAGAGAGCACTGGAGATCCACCTCGCTTTATACGTGCGAATCAAATCCTGAAGAATTTTATAGCTGCATCAGAAAGGAAAAGGTTATGACTATGTAGTGCCAGCAGGTTAGGTTAGGATTTAGTATATGTGAAATATAAGTATAATATTATTGTAATTTGGTAATTAAGAACAATTTAGTATAAGTGTAAGTAATTGTAATTTAGTATAGTGTAATATAAGTTTAGTTTAAGTGTGTTTTTTGTATTGTAGAGTTAAGGTAGGAGGTAAACATCTATGTATTATGCAATTCACGTTAAGTATTGCATCAGTAGGTTAGCCTCCCCCCCCCCTTCCATGAGACACGCAGGTAACAAAGATTTGGCGAACATTTAAATTAGCCGAGACTTCATAGTTTTCCGACTGAGTAATTCAAGGATCCTTAAGCCCTAATCCATTTCAGTGATAAAACATTAACTGACGAGTATCAAAAAGGGTGAAGCGATCCACCATACCCTATGAGATGTTAACCTTGAATTTCTGACCACTGCGTACTCGTACATACCCAAGCCGCGTTAACCGACACAAATAATGTCCAAACCCCACAACGAAAACTTAGCATTAAGTGATGAG
The DNA here is from genome assembly GCF_032717465.1 of Coenobita brevimanus. Taxonomy (NCBI): domain Eukaryota; kingdom Metazoa; phylum Arthropoda; class Malacostraca; order Decapoda; family Coenobitidae; genus Coenobita; species Coenobita brevimanus. The sequence continues at coordinate 5,176,823 of NC_136964.1, forward strand.
ATCATTATCAATACTTCTCAAATTTGTACCATCGTCGTACAATTTTTGTGAAATACTATAAGCTCAAACGCATCAATTACAGAGCAAACAACTCGTGACGTGCTTGCTAAGGAATAACTGAGTAATCGGGGAGTTGACATCCTCTGATATGTAATCGGACTAGTCCCCCTAGCCTATATAAGCCAGAGCACGCATCGTGCATGTTTTGTATATACAAGGATAGTGGAAAGTGTTAAGAATATATGGAGTAGATGGAAAGTTGTTGAATGCTGTGAAGCATATGTATGATGGTGCTAAGGCTGAAGTGCGCATGGATGGTGAACTAAGTGAATTTTTCTCTTTGGAGATTGGGTTGAAACAGGGATGTATCATGTCTCCATGGTTGTTCAATCTGTTCATGGATGGGGTAATAAAAGAGGTACAAGGTAGGGTAGTGATGTAGGAGTGGCCCTGGTGAGAGAGGATAGTGTTTGGAAACTCCCTGTACTGTTGTTTGCAGATGATACTGTGTTGTTGAGTGAAGACGAAGGGAAGCTGCAAGGCTTGGTGGATGAGTTTGGGAGAGTGTGCAAGAAACGGAATCTAAAGGTGAATGTAGGGAAGAGTAAAGTGATGGTCTTTGAGAGAGGTGAAGTCAGTGAATGAACAGTGAGGTTGGATGGTGAGGAATTGGAAAATGTGAGTACATTTAAGTACTTGGGTAGTGTGATGAGTAAGGATGGAGGTTTGGAGGGTGAAGTGGTTGAAAGGGTACAGCAGGGAAGAAAGGTTGCTGGTTCTTTGAAAGCAGTGATAAGAAACAGGGAAATGAGCATGGAAGTGAAAAAGTTATTACATGACAGTATTGTGATACCAACTCTAACGTATGGAAGTGAAGCTTGGACGTTGTTGGAAGGACACAAGTCAAGAGTGAGAGCAGAGGAAATGAGTTATTTAAGAGGAGCCTGTGTAGTCACACGGAGAGACAGGTTGACGAATGAGGATATAAAGGAGCATTGTGGTGTGGATGTGGATGTGATAGGAAGTGTTATGAGGAACACACTGAGGTGGTTTGGCCATGTGGAGAGGATGGAGGGTGAAAGACTGACGAAGAGAGTGTATTTGAGGGAGGTAGAGAGGGGAAGAGGGAGGGAGAGGCCGAGGATGATATGGAGGGATGGGGTGGAAAGGTATGAGAGAGGGGGGTGTGAGTTGGGAGTAGGGCAGTGATATGGCGGGGAACAGGACGACGTGGAGGCGATTTGTTTGTGGGCACCCGAAATGGGATTGAGGCGTCTGGCAATAGATATATATAAATATATATATATATATATATTGTTACGGAACAGAGAGAGATAATGAGCACTTTAAGTGAGAATACTATAAATCACTACTGTCCCGCAAAGTTCCAGATTCAAAACAAAAGAGTTAGGTAAAATTACAAGTTAAAGTTTAATGCTCAAACTAACAACTAAACATTCAGGATTCATAAGGATAATGTAATGGCAAAAAACAGGTTAGATATATGGTTAACTGCAATAGCCGCTATTAACACGAAATTAGCAAGAGTAAATTTATCTAAGTCAGCCCTGATAAAATGAGAAAACCGGATAATGCTCAGTTAATGCAAGATATATTATTACAGATACAAAATATTATTACTACTGGCTGACAGTAGAAACTTCACACTAATCACAAAAACCTCACTAGGCCTACGAATTAACACCTTATGCTATACAGTACAAGAAAAAATGTAATAACACTTATACTCAAATTACACAGCAGCTAGATGGTTGGAGACTTCCTGACCACTCACAAAAATAATAACAACTGTACAGGGGAGGACAGAGATGTGAACAAAATGAGTAATAGATCTAAGTGGCAATTAATGCAGAGACTGAGCTCATTATATAGGGGCCGGCAGAGCTTGATACAACTTGTAAGAAGGAAGCGCAAATGAAGCGATAGGGGACAAAGAGTTGACAATCCTGCTCTGAACAACAGAAAGAACGACTTACTCTACTATAAGGGAGGAGGGGGGGAGTGAGGTAGAACACGCTCGTGATCAAACATGCAGCATACTGTACGTTAGAATTATACAAAGGATGATGAAATCAAAGGCTATGTAACACCTCCCCACAAAGAAAAAAAAAAAATTACAAAGGAAATTTCTTATTACTCTAAAACAATCTGTCTAAAGTCTAGATAAGCAATCCGCAATAACATTTTCTTTCCCCTTGACATGTTGTATGTCTAATGTATACTCCTGAAGAAGTAGACTTCATCTTGTCAATCTCTGATTTTTATCTTTAAACTTACTAAGGAATTTCAGTGGGTTATGATCGGCATAAATGACTATGGGGTCAAAACCAGAACACAAATAAAATGGAAAATGCTGTAAACCCAAAATCAAGGCCAAAAGCTCTTTCTCAATAGTTGAGTAGTTCTTTTGAGGTGGAGTGAACTTCTTACTGTAATATGATACAGGGTGTTCAATACCCTGATCATCCTCTTGCAGCAAAACAGCCCCAGCTCCTGTATCACTTGTGTCAACAGCCATCTTAAAAGGCTTGGCAAAATTTGGAGTAGCGAGCACTGGCTGACTTAATAGGATAGCTTTAAGTTTGCTGAAAGAGGATTCACAGTTATCGGTCCAGACAAATTTAACTCCCTTTTTCAGTAGGTCTGTAAGTGGTGATACAAGAATTGAAAAGTTAAGAACAAATCTCCTGTAATAACCTACCATTCCCAAAAATCTTTGTAGCTCTTTCCTACTTTTTTGGTCTGGGAAGATCACTTATAACCTGAACCTTAGCTCCTGGTGGTGCAACGTGTCCATCACCAATTACGTACCCAAGGTACTGAACTTTAGCTTGACCAAACTCACACTTTGATAAATTAGCTACAAGATTAGCCTGAACCAAACGCTCAAGAAATTTACTGACATGGCATAGGTGATCTTTCCAGTTGTCACTGAAGATTAATACATCATCAATATAAACAACACACCCTGCCAAACCCTCTGTTACAAAATTCATGAGCTTCTGAAATGTGGCTGGTGCATTCTTCATACCATATGGCATTACAGAACATGCAAAAATCTTTCCTAGTGTTACAAAACATGAGATCTCCCTAGCACGTTCAGTCATAGGTACTTGCCAGTATCCCTTTAACAAATCAAACTTACTTATGTACCTAGCCTTTCCGATCTTGTCTATGCAATCTTCCACGCGAGGGAGAGGGTAAGTGTCTGTTTTGGTTATCTGATTAACACGTCTGTAGTCGATGCAAAGCCGCTGTGACCCACCTGGCTTAGGGACTAGAGTGACAGGAGAACTCCACTCGCTCTGACAGGGCTCAATCATCTTGTGGTCCAACAGGTAGCCAAGCTCCTTCTGGATGAGAGGAACTTTCACTGGGTTCACACGGTAAGGAGGCAGTTTAATTGGCTTTGCATCTCCAACATCGACATCATGCATCAACACAGTGGTTCTTCCTGGAGTGGCACGGAACACTTGCGGGTACTCCTACAGTAATGCCGAAAACTCCTGCTCTTCCTCGGGAGCTAGATGAGAAAGCTTAGTCTGGAGATCATTCATGATATCAGGATTCTTCCGCAAACTATCACTCAGGCTCATGCTGCATGGGAGAACTTCACTTGCAGACTCGGGTGGAACAGCTACAGTGCAGACTGGGTTATTTTCGTCCCGCCTGTGATATAACTTCAGCATGTTGATATGACAAAGTTGCTTGTTCTTTCTACGATCTGGTGTGGCGATGGCATAGTTGACATCACTGAGTTTCTTCTCCACGAAATAAGGACCACTAAACTTGGCTTGAAGAGGTTGCCCATGCACCGGTAGCAGAATCAAAACCTGATCTCCTGGCTGAAAGTGGCGTAACCTGGACTTCTTATCATACCAAGTCATCATCTTCTCCTGAGAAGCTCCTAAATTCTCTCTCGCCAGCTGTAAAGCAGTGGACAGCCGTTCTTTGAACTTCATTACATACTCCAGCAGGTTGACGTCATCTTCCTCCGACAGCCAGCATTCCTTGAGTAGCTTAAGGGGTCCTCTTACTTCATGGCCAAACAGTAGTTCAAAAGGTGAGAAGCCCAGTGATTCATTTGGAGATTCTCTTGCGGCAAGTACAACGAATGGAAGACCTTTATACCAGTCTTTCTGATGTTCCAAACAGTATTTCTTGAGCATCGATTTGAGTGTTTGATGATATCTCTCCAACGCTCCTTGGGTCTGGGGATGGTAAGCTGAAGACGTGATCTGGGTGATGCCCAACTCCTTCAGAGACTGCTTGAAAACATTTGACATGAAATTACTTCCCCGGTCTGACTGTACCTCCTTGGGCAGACCAAACTTTGTGAAGAACCCTAGCATTTCCTTAGCCACATTCTTTGCTGAGATATTTCTAAGTGGAATGGCTTCAGGATAACGAGTAGCCATATCAATCAGGGTCAACACATAAGTAAATCCTGAAGAAGTCTTAGGAAGAGGGCTCACAATATCCACCAACACACGGGTGAATGTCGCCTCAAAAGGAGGAATGGGAACTAGAGGTGCAACCTTTTCTGTCTGATTACACTTCCCCACAACTTGACAGGTGTGACAAGACTTACAATACCAGGAAACATCCCTGAAGATACCTGGCCAGTTGAAGTGTTTCAAAATGCGTGCCACAGTCTTCCTCACTCCAAGGTGTCCTGCCAAACTGGAATCATGAGCCACTCTAATGATATCCTGCCTACAAACACGAGGGATGACAACTTGATGTACAACCTCCCATTCACAGTCGGCTGATGCTGTTGGAGGTCTCCACTTCCTCATAAGTACTCCTGACTTTATATAATAACAAGTAGAAGCACCAGCTGACTCTTCCTCACTGCAAGCAGAGTTAGCCAGACCTTTCAACTCAGGGTCAGCAACCTGCAACTCAGCCAACTCTTGACGAGACAAATTATCAACACTACGGGGTACTGCCTCATCTGCTGAGTGGTCCAAATTAGCAAGAAAAGTGTCAGCTGGGATAACATCATCATCATCATTATCCTCTAAGTCACCAGTAACTTTAGACTTAGCCCTAGTGACAGCACATACAGAGAACACATCAGGGACATCACAATCCTGGGTCGCAGCCACTGGCTCCCTAGACAACTGAGGAGCTGGACACACTTGACTTCCACCAATATCATTTCCAAGTAAGAAAGTTACACCTGACATTGGGAGTGTCTCAACCAACCCAACCATAACGGAACCATTAACAAAACCAGACTCTAAATTCACTCTGCACAGAGGGACAGAGAAGTAATTATTCCCTACACCTTGTAAGATTACAGTTTCATCAGAGGAATTAACATTAGAGCCTAAAACACTGGTCAGCATAAGGGATTGGCAAGCACCTGTATCACGATATATTTTAACTGATTTCCTGTCATTACTGTCCAGAGGACTGACAAAACCATCAGACAGGAAATTAGCACATGAACTCTTGAGAATGTCACCCACGTTACTGCTCAAAAGAGGAGCTTCATCATGAGAATTTAATTTACCCCTCAAAGCAGGTTCAGTTAACTCAGTTAAAGAATTCTGGGAACTCTCAAGGGTGGACACTAGACCAATTGACTGAATATTTAAAGACTCCTTTTTGTTCACATCACGCTGTCTCCTGAAACATTTCTCCGTAGTATGACCAAGCTTACTACAATAAGTACATTTACTTTTCTGAAATCTAGAGGTGAAGCTGGTATTTACTTCCTAAGAAACATCATCTTTATTCTCTTTCCTGTTACCTGTACTCTGAGTAGAGGCAACGTACTTACTCTCAGCTTTCCTTTTTTCTTTAGAATATCTCTTGTGAGTGAGAACATATTCATCAGCTAAAACTGCAGCATCAGACAAATTATCTATTCTTTTCTCATCAAGATATAGGCTTACATCATTATTAATACACCTTTTGAAGTCCTCCAGCAAAATCATCTGCTTAAATTTACCAAAATCAGAATCCACATTCTTAGAATTTAACCACTGCTCCAACAGATCTTCTTTGATTTTTGCATACTCAACATGGGACTGCTTATTTTGCTTATAAGTTGTCCTAAATTTTACTCTATGGGCTTCAGGAACAAGCTCATAGGCCTTAAGAATCAAGCTCTTAACTACATCACAATTATCAGATTGATCCTAAGGCAAAGATGCGTAAGTTACTTGAGCTTTACCGGTGAGAACAGTTTGAAGGAGTACTGGCCAATACTTTTTGGGCCAATTAAAACCTGTAGCTACGCTCTCAAACAACTGAAAATACTTTGTTAAATCAAATTCATTAAAAGGAGGGACAAGTTTAACATTTTTAGCCACATCAAAATCATCAGAGCGAGATGATCCAGTTCCACCTTGTTTCATGCAATACTCATGGTCTGCCTGAATCCTAGCAATTTCAACTTGTGCCTCAGCCTCCTTAGCACGAGCCTGAAACTCAGCCTCCTTAGCATTTGCCTGAAACTCAGCCTCCTTAGCACGAGCCTCCTACAGGGCTAGCTGTAACTTAGCTATTTCAATCTGCGTTTGCTCATTTGGAGGAGTTACATTAAACAAGCTTTCATTAATCATGTCAACAATTTGATCTTTAGAATGATGAGAGTGAACTGCAATTCCCAATTGTTGAGCAACAAGCTTAAGTTCATTCTTTGTTCTGTTTTCTACATCACACACTGTTTGCTCATTTGACAAAAAATCTTTGGCTTCATCAAGAGTAGTAATAGTAGACATCATGAATAAATCACAGTCACAAAATATCAAGCAATATCCTTATGATAATATCCTGAATATCCTGATAAGAGGTCGCCAAATTTATGTTACGGAACAGAGAGAGATAATGAACACTTTAAGTGAGAATACTAAAAATCACTACTGTCCCGCAAAGTTCCAGGTTCAAAAGAAAAGAGTTAGGTAAAATTACAAGTTAAAGTTTAATGCTCAAACTAACAACTAAACATTCAGGATTCATAAGGATAATGTTATGGCAAAAAACAGGTTAGATATATGGTTAACAGAAATAGCCGCTATTAACACGAAATTAGCAAGAGTAAATTTATCTAAGTCAGCCCTGATAAAATGAGAAAACGGATAATGCTCAGTTAATGCAAGATATATTATTACAGATACAAAATATTATTACTACTGGCTGACAGTAAAAGCTTCACACTAATCACAAAAACCTCACTAGGCCTAAGAATTAACACCTTATGCTACACAGTACAAGAAAAAATGTAATAACACTTATACTCAAATTACACAGCTGCTAGATGGTTGGAGACTTCTTGAGCACTCACAAAAATAATAACAACTGTAAAGGAGAGGACAGAGATGTGAACAAAATGAGGAGTAGATGTAAGTGGCTATTAATGCAGAGACTGAGCTCATTATATAGGGGCCGGCAGAGCTTGATACAACTTGTAAGAAGGACGCGCAAATGAAGCCATAGGGGACAAAGAGTTGACATTCCTGTTCTGAACAACAGAAAGAACGACTTACTCTACTATAAGGGAGGAGGGGGGGAGTGAGGTAGAACACGCTCGTGATCAAACATGCAGCATACTGTACGTTAAGATTATACAAAGGATGATGAAATCGCGTTGAGTACACCGCTTCCCGTCCGATCAGCGAAGTTAAGCAACGTTGGGTCTGGTTAGTACTTGGATGGGTGACCGCCTGGGAACACCAGATGCTGTTGGCATCCCTACGTGTCAAGTGGGGTTGGTGGAGGATTAGTGCCCCTCCCTGTAAAACAATTAACTCTAAGCCCTTGACCACCCCGTCTGGGATACATGGCGTCTGGCAATGAACGAATGAATGAATGATGAAATCATAGGCTATGTAACAATATATATATATATATATATATATATATATATATATATATATATGTGTGTGTGTGTGTGTACATATATATATATGGCCTTATTGACCAGGGGCTTCGGCCCCAATGGTCGATAGGCAAAAAAAAAAAAAAAAAAAAGTGCGTGTGATTCCGTGACCATCTGTCGTCTCGTTCACATGTCAGTGCTTAAAGTCCTAATATCCCCCCCCCCCAATTATTTCCACATTAAGTTTGTTATTTACGTTGACCATTCCATTCATATTGTGAGATGTGGAGAATAGAATGAGTATCAGTTGTAATCGTTAGCATAAATCTTGATTTGTGATTCCGTGATCATCTCTCGTCACATTCACAGGCCACAACACCAACCAAAATCTTAGTCTTGCCAGCCACGTTGTCACACACTAATTTACGCTTCCCGCCCCCCTTCTCTGTTTGGGCCAAATCTAGATTTAGTTTGGGATGTGATTGGACAAAACATCTTTCCTTACTTCAATGAGGTATAAGAGTGTGATTGTTTATATAGGACTGAGAAATTTCTTTACTCAAGGGCGGGAAAAGTAATCAGAGCAATTTGTTATTTTTTTTTCCCTTAGATTCGGGAGTTTGTAAACAGTAAGCCTGTTGTAAAATTTGAGTCTTCTTGTCATCTGGACTGGCTGATTTATAGACATGTCTCATTTTTAGTAAGATAATGGTGATTCACAGTTCTAAGCATCGACCCTCCCCGAGTCCACCAGTGACCAAGGAGGACTGCACCCGATGTTGTTCATTAGATCATCCAAGAAGACCATTGTGAGAGGAATCAATAATCAGAATATTGTGAAATAGAATTTATTAACATTAGAGGTACCATTAAAGGAAATGTAACACCATAGCTTAGGTTTTCCAACTACCTTCTCTAATCAGCATGGAGTGGGTGGCCCGCAAGGTGTACTAGGGAGTAAATGGACCGTAAATCCAAACCAACATTAAACTCACGCATCCCCTTTTAAGTGGGAATTCGAGTCTAACTTTTTTTTTTTTTTTGGACACGTCTTGACTAACTAGTTTGGACCTATCAGAGAATAGGCAAATAATTCACTCCAGTTAGGCTTGGATTTCACGGTCAAAGTTAAGCTCAGTACCCCTAGTGGCAACCACGTTGGTAACTTAAAAAAGATATATCAAGGTCAGTACACTGATGACCAAATTGCCACCACTACAACTACGTCTATAGGCCCTCTAGAAAAGCACAATAGCAAACACACAGAAAATGAGGTTGAAATGGTGAACATTTTCAACAATTACTTTGCGTCTGTTTTTACAGTAGAAAACACCACCAGAAACCTACTGTCACCCATAGACCAAGCAAACAGCACCGTCCTCAGTTACTATACTATCCACAATAGCTATATCCCTTCAGACATAAATAGTACAAGCATAAACAAAACTCTTGGCCCTGATAAAATATCACCGAGAATTCTCAAAGAAGCAAAAAAAATGAGTTACTGATGAAACTCTCTATCTTATTCAATAAATCATTAAATACTGAGAAAGTCCCATGTGAATGGAAACTAGCAAATGTTACACCAGTTTTCAAAAACGGAAATAAGTCGCATCCAGGAAATTACAGGCCAATCAGCTTGACATCAGGGGTATGCAAATTAATGAAAACAATCATACTAGACAAAATAGTTAATTATCTACAAGAAAATAATTACAGACTCGCAACATGGATTCAGAGATCGTCGTTGATGCTTAACTAACTTACTGGACTTCTTCCATGATGTTTATGAATATGACGACTGAAGAGCAGTAGGTATAATTTACCTCGACTTTCAGAAAGTATTTGACACTGTCCCTCACAAGTGCCTTCCAGGCAAAATAGAAGCCCTTGGAATAAAAGGAAATATGCAGCAATGGTTACAAGACTAGATTTCAGACCAAAAACAGTGAGTTGTGATAAGCAGAAAGGAATCCAAGTGGTATAATGTGATTAGTGGCATTCCCTAGGGCTCAGTACTTGGACTGATTCTTTTTATTATCTACATAAACGACACAGATGAGGGTCTAAATTGTAAAATATCCATATTTGCAGACGTTGCTATAATAACCAATAAAGTAACTTCAAATTTACAGTGGCAGCTGTTACAAAATGACCTTAATACTTTTGCAAGCTGGGTCGAAAATGGCAAATAAAATTCAACATAGAAAAATGCAAAACCCTCATATTGGACGTAACAATATCGATGCAAATTACAAAATGAATAATATCCAGTTATCAAGTACAGACAATGTAAGGAATCTTGGTGCGATAATAAAAATCGACCTAAAACTGAGTAAGCAGTGCACCGAGGCAGTTAAAACTGCAAACAAGCTGGTGGGTTTTATTGGAAGAACTTTCGAGTTTAGATAGGAAAAAGTCATACTTGCCTTGTACAGCTCACTGGTGCACCCCCCTCTCTAGTATTGTGTGCAGTTCTGGTCTCCATACTCCAGGAAAGACATAGAAAAAAGAGAGAGAACTATGCAGGCTAAGAGGTGACCTTACTGAAGTTTTCAAAATCATAAAGGGATATGACAACTTAGACATGAATAAATATTTTAAAATAGACCAGTCGAGTCAAACAAGAAGTAATGGCTGCAAAATTATGGGAAAGCGTTTCCAATCCCATGAAGCAAAATACTCTCCTTCAACAGTCGTAAACATCTGGAACAGATTACCCTCAGATACCGTGAACAGTATCTCAGTTAAGACATTTAAAAACAAAGTAGACAAGTACTTGCATCTTTTTCTGTCAGAATAACTTACTTCTACCAGCTACGTATAAGTTCATTCCCCTCCTGTCTACAAGACACCCCGTAAAAGTAATGTACCCGTACATAGCATCGCGTCACATCGTTATTTATTTTTCAATTTATTCAATGCAAATAAGGCAATATAAGCACAGATTAGGATCTGCACAGATAACCTTGAGTTAACAGTCACTACTCTTACTTTAGACCTGTGATGGGCTGTGGATCATTGAGGGTCCTTGTTAGCTAAGTGACCACCATGGGTATTTTTTTTAATGTACCAGGGTCACTGCTTCAGGAGGTAACTTGTGAACTTGTCCTGCTTGGAAGAGTTCCTTGTCTCAGTAGAGTGAACGGAGTTGCGGCCTAATTGACTACTTCCTACCTTAAAAGCGTCAGGCAGTGCTGCCCCGCCACCCCTGAACATCCACATTGTTCAGTGTGCAATTTCCATCCAGTGTCTATAGAGGCCCTGTTAACTCAGCGCACGCAAACATGTCATGCCGTAGTTATTTGTTTATTTGATTATTTTTTCTGTCAGGTTATTCAGACTGGTAGCTTACAGATATAGTATTGTGGAATGTAACTTTTCCTTTCCAGACTTTCCTATGAAATTTCCATGTCAGTTTTTCCATGCTGCATGGTGGTTCTTCCCAAATTTTCCTGATGGGTTTGGAGATGGGGGAGCCTTCTTGCTTTACTACCCTTATTCTTGAGCATGTTGTGTTAGATCTTGTAGTCACAGTCTACTCTGTAACATGCAGCCTTGAAAGGACCATAACGTCTGTTGCTGTCTGCTTTTCTTTGTATTTCTTTGTATACTCTGTAACAAGCGACCATAAAACGACCATTAGGTCTGTTGCTGTTTGATTTCCTTTGTTTTCCCTTTGTATTCCTCCTCCTCCTCATCATCATCATTATCATCATCATCATCATCATCATCATTATCATCATCATCATCATCATCATCATCATCATCATCATCCATCTTCTTCTTCTTTTTCTTTTTCTTCTTCTTTTCTTCTTCTTCTTTCTTCTTCTTCTTCTTCTTCTTCTTCTTTTACTTCTTCTTTTTTTCTTTTTCTTCTTTTTTATTTTTCTTCTTATTATTCTTATTCATCCTCCTCCTCCTCCTCCTCCTTCACCTCCTCCTTTTTCTTTCTTCATCTCTATCATCTTCACCTTCGTCTTCGTCTTCGTCTTCTTTCTTACACCCCTCTTGTTTGTAAATTGTAATGCGATCACCTTTTTTTTTTTTTTTTTTTTTCACCGATGGGTTTCATATCCACTGTGTCGGAAGAGCGATAAATGATGCCCGAAAAGGGTCAGAGATAACTGGTCGGGAACAGGTCTACTTTTGCAGTTTTTTTTAGATAACACTCACTAGAAAGGTAAAGGGTGAGGAAAGGATGAAATACTTTAATTTTGAAATCAATCGGTCAATATTTTAGACTACGGAACAGTGTCACACCTTCGGTAGTTTAATTTCAAAAGCGTTATTCAACTCGGATTTAACTGGGCGGAACGATTTAGGGCCAGAAATATATTAAACTGTTCAGTTTTGAGAACAGTAAGTCAAAGGTCAAGGTCACAGGCCTAAGTCAAAAGATAGGTAATGGACGTATCGCAAGGCGTGGGTGGTGTTGTCTCTCAGTGCTACTTGGTATTTTCTCCATAATATTTTATTCAGCTCAAGAGAGACTTTTCACACAGTAGCGGGTTAGCCACAGCCTTCATTAATCCCTTCACCGCTACGACGCTCGTGTGTTAAGTGACTTAGAAAAACCTTCGGAGGTTTCTTACATACAGGCTTTTAAGAACTAGTAAAACCATATAAAATGTATGAAGGTGTAGGTACGGCAGCGGCCCAAAACCTTGGGAACGAGGTCAAGACAGAAAAATGACATGTAATTCCATGCATACATTTTTCTGTGCTCAATCGGTAGAGAGTTGGCCTGCAGTCCTGACGGACCCGGGTTCAAATCCCGCTGAGGCAGGGAACAGTTTAAGGATTTGAATTTCACAAAATCAGACTTTACTGATCTACCAGAAGACCCGCCGACATGTCGTAAAAATACCCCCGCTAATTCCAATACACCAGTCCTGTATGAGACAGCCCTAGCATGTATTCAATATGGACGGTGGGTGTTAGCGCCGAAGAGGTGACATATAGAGGTGTGTGGTACGTAGGAGGACTACTGGGCCTTGAAAGCAGGCTGTGAAGCCTATGCCCAGAGTCGGTCACATTAAAAAAAAAAAAAAAAAAAAAAAAAGATCATTATGGTGTAGTATAAGTACACCCAAGAATGTATGGATAATAATATAACTATAACCTAGCCACGTAGTACACTAAGACATCAACAAAATAAATGTAGGGATGGGATTACATGTAGTTTTACTGCTTCCACCTTGTTCCGATGGTTTGGGGCACAACGCCATACCTACAACTTAATACATTTTATGATTTTTTGTTGCTATTCACTACAACCACAATATATAATTCACCACAACCACACAATATTACTCACTACAGCCTCACAATATATTCACTACAGTGCAAACTATTTCCCTCAGAAGGAGGTATCTTGTGTGTAGCTGTATATGCGCACCTTTTAACATAGTTGTCCTTGTTAAAAAGCAGAGGAATTTACCAGAGAACGTACAGTGCTGGTTCAAAGTAGTGTAATAACTCAGGGATTTGCTCTAGTTTGTGGTTAATAGTCTTTTTTATTAATAAATTAAATGCTACTGCGTTTAAATTTTTATGGACAATTATAATGTAAATTGGTGTATAAATTTCCCATAATTATAGGAATATTCCATGTACATGACTGCACATGCGTGATATGGTGACTTGTAAAATGGAAGAACCTCTTATATATCTTAACGATGATAAAATGAATACTTGGCTTTGGTTTTTATTTAAAACTGAAATTAACTTGTTAAGTCAGACCTTCCATGTAAATTTCATGAAGTAGTTCATTGTATTTAAGTAATTTTAATTAAATAATATTTAGCATCTCTGAATCCATCTAGAAAGCACTCAGTGAGCTCATATCTCTACTCATGCCGTTGCCACTAAAAAGGATCCGAATCCTGATCCGTGGAGACAGGATCCGGATCCGGATCTGCCTCAAAATTCAATCAATTCTTTTTTGGCCCGTGACCCACCCTTCCACAAAGTTTAATTGAAATTCATTGAGGACTTTTGGAGATATCGTCTGGACAACAGACAGACAGACAGACAGACAGACAGGTGAATACATATCCTCCTCCAGCTTCGTTGGCGGAGGTAATGAAGGAGAAGGAGGTACACCATTTTTAGTCCAGTTCAAGTCAGCCAGCTAGCTGGAGAGCACTGTATATACAGCACTTAAGGACGCTTGGATTTGACCCACGCAACCAAACCAAGACCACAAGATTGGGTGTGCTAAGCCGACTCCGCTCTTTCTTTACCCCTGCACAATTGTTGACTTTATACAGGGGTTTTATCCGCCCCTGTGTGGAGTACAACTCTCATGTGTGGGGAGGCTCCCCACATACAGCTCTTCTCAATAGGGTGGAGTCAAAGGCTTTTCGTCTCATTAACTCTCCTCCTCTTACTGACTCCCTTCAACCTCTGTCTCTTCGCCGTACTGTTGCATCTTTATCTCTTTTCTATCGCTACTTTAATGGTCACTGCTCCTCTGAACTGTCTGCTTGCATTCCTCCACCTCTACGACGGGCTCGTAGCACCCGTCTGGCAGCAAACTCTCATCCCATTTCTGTCCAACTCTCTAATGCAAGAGTTAACCGTTACTCCCAGTCTTTCATTTATGCAACAGGTCAGCTCTGGAACTGTCTCCCTCTGTCTGTATTTCCTGCTGCCTATGATCTCCAGTCTTTCAAACGCAGTGTGTCCAGGCATCTCAAAATGATCGGATCTTGAATTTGGCTCTCTATTGTATTATGTTTTTCTCTTGGAGGGAACTGTTACTGCGGGCTCATGGCCTTTGGTTCCTTCTTCCTCGCGTAAAAAAAAAAAAAAAAAATTATCTGTCAATCCGACTTAGCCAGCTAAGTATCCTGTTAGATTTGGCCAAATCAAGGGGAGCCAGGTAGGATAAAGGAGATATTAATAGGTGAGTTTGGGTGTCAGTTTATACCCCACTCATAAAAAGAGACTTCTATTACTTTAATTTTAACATTTGTTGTCGTGACAGAAGAATACCCTCAATATTTTATTACAACTATAACCACACAAGTCCACCGCAGCCACACCATATTATTCACTAGTCACAATATAGTCAGCTCAGAGAAGACATGCCACTGAAAGGCATATTGGAGTTAATAATATCTTTCAGTTATATATTTTGTTTCATTGATTTCTCCTACCTCTGTTCTGTTATTTATAAAAAAAAAAAAAAAAGTGGTATGGACGGATTCCTAGCAACTCCTACTATGCGATTTATTTTACATACTACCACTGGCCATGTGGAGAGGATGAAGAGTGTGTGTGAGTGAGGTGGAAGGCGGGAGAGGGGGGGGGGTGATGCTAAGGATCAGATGGAGGGTTGGAGTGGAGAGGTGTGTGAGGGAGGGGGGAGTGAGTTGGGGGGAGAGCAGTCAAATGGCGGGTGACAAAGCGACTTGGGGGCGTTTTGTCTGCGGCCACCTTTTGCCGGATTAGGGCGTCGGGCTATAGATAGATAGATTTTTCCTACCTCTGTTCTATTATTCAAGAAAAAAAAAATGGTATATATGTATTCCTAGCACCTCTTACTAAGCAATTTATTTTGTATATTACCCCTTAACAGTCCCTTCTGTGTTGTTTTTGTCGTTTTTATATTGTTAAACTTTCCAACAGTGACATACAACAGAATGCTAACGTGGCAGGGGCAGGTTAAATCCCTAAGTGAAGACGTTTGGACACCTACAATACCCTTCATTCCTTCACTATGTTCCTTTTATTCTAACTTGGCCTAAATTTGCCATCCTTCCATCTTGAATGAGGAGTTGTAACAGGAAGCCAATTGTAGATTACGGTGCCAGTCACGAAGATGTGCTATGGAAACGATATCAAGCCATCCCACTGCCCTTCCCTGCCACTAAGCTTCGTAAGATAAGCTGCAAAAGGACCAGGTTAGAGCAAAGTAGAATAGAGTGGTAGAGTAAAGGAGTAGTGGTAGAGTAGTTGTCAATCTCTACCCTAAATAAAGAAATATTGTCTTCCCGCAGAAAGAAAAAAAAAATAATAATAATAATAATAAAGTATAAGTCATCGAACTGGAGTCAAAATGAACTACTTACGGAAATATTACGGATTACGGGAACGGTGCAGTCTGCTGGTGTGGACGCAGGTGTGGCATTGGGCGTAAGAAATGAATAAATGTTGCAAGTTAGACCCTGATAACGCTAAGCCGTCCCCAGAACACACGAGAGGAGCGCTATACATGATCTGGCTTTTACGTGTTTCTTTAATTTTTCAGGTGTCTGTGAGAGGCAGGATGGCAGGAAGAGAATTAAGCTTCAGGTGGGTCACAAAAACCTGGTGTCAGGGGTACCAGCTGGGCCCGTGTTCTCGTAGGTAAGGAGGCCCCCTAACACCTCTTCCCTAGCGATTTATTTGTGCATTTGGCTGGTTAATATACTCCTGTACGTTATGCTATATATGTAGAGTGTGGCGATATTAAAAGGATGTTTTTATCACAGAATATGACAGGTGTAACAAGCAAAATGAGTCGCTTAGGGAAGGGTGTTAGGGGTACGTAAATACGAGCCCTGGAGTCTTGGTTCCTGTTCCGTCCCTGTACTTTTTGTTTATTTCTTTTACTGTTACTTGGCCTAAAATTACCCTGTCTGTTTCTTGAATGCTGATCTGCAACAACACATTAACACTTGAATATGATCCTAGTCACGAAGAAGTGCTGTTGAAAGGATGTACAGCCATATACCCTTTTTACTCTAACTTGTCCTAAAACTGTCCTTCATCTTGAATGTTGACCTGCAACAATAGACTGACACTATGATGCTAGTCACGAAGAAGTGCTGTTGCAAGGATGTACACTACAGCTTTTTACTCTAACTTGGCTTAAATTAGCCCTCTCACTGTCTTTAATCCTAAGTTGTTACAATAAATTAATACGATGATGCTAGTCACGAAGAAGTGCTATGGAACGAGTAGATTTTCAGTACCATCCTTTTTCTTTTTTCTTTATTTTTTGCCTCTGAGCTATGTGAAATAATCTATAAAAAGAAAAAACTAAAATCTGGCCCAGGTTAAATTAAAAGAACTTAGCGGAGTGAAAAACATGTCGTGCATGAGGCTTGAAGTCCTTTGGGTCGAAGAATTACCAAACTTTTACACAAGATTCTGAAAAGTTTGACGGATTTCGAGGATAACATGGCTAAGTTTCAGAAGTCATTGCTCACCGTCATGCTATTTATCGTTAGGCAGTGGATCGATATTTGAGTCCTCAGTAATACATGTGGTTGAGAGCTTTAAGGATAACACTGAGAGTTGGTTTGGCCAGGTATGGGGATTGAGAGACTGACTTGAAGATTGTGAGTGAGGTGGAGGGATTGAGGGGGAAGGGAAGACCAAGGATGAGATGCAAGGATGAAGTGGAGAGGATGGGGATTGAGCGACTGACCAGAAGAGTGTATGAGTGAGGGGAAGAGGTAGAGGGGGGAGGGGGAGACCAAGGATGAGATGGAGGGATGGGGTGGAGATGTCGGGGTCGTACAGTATTGTACTGTAGGTATCTAGATAGGCAGATGCCACCACTGTCAATAGGTACATTACAGCTGCTGCCAAATGTAGACAGTAGTCATAGCTTAGGAGGTAGAGAATATAGTTACTGATTGGCAAGGCACCTTTGTCACCAGTATGGGCTGCTGCCAATGTAAAATCGTGAGGCGTTGGATAGCGTGGAGATTATAGCCTATATATCAAGGTAGGTCTTTCTCTGTCTCACTCTCTCCTCTGTCTATCTTGTAAATGAAGGTGAGGTAGAGACACCCTGGGGTTTAAAAGGTTTTATTGTGACACAGTTATATTTGTGCACTGCCTACCCCTGCACTTGTTTGACGAATTATCAGAGTGACAGCTAATCTCTTACTGGCTGCCTCTCTCAGCTCTCTCCAATATCCTTCTGCCTCCTTGTCTTCTAATCTACTACTTTTTCTGACTCTTACACCTGATTTCTGGGTATGCATTACTGCCTGGCCTCCTGCTGGATGACGTGTGTGTGTGTGTGTGTGTGTGTGTGGGTGTGTGTGTGTGTGTGTGTGTGTGTGTGTGTGTGTGTGTGTGTATGATGTTTAGCACGCTTCCTTCACGTGGCTTGCTGGCTTCCATGAGTTGCCTTGCTTGTTTATTACCTATTGTGCTATGACTGTATTAATGCCTATAGAGAGGTATACGAGAGATGGTGGTGTGAACTGGAGTGAGGGCAGTCATATGGCAGGGGACAGGACGACAAGGAGGCGATTTGTTTGCGGCCACCCCTTACGGAATTATAACGTCTCTTATGGTGATGCTCTTTGTACTGTAGAAAAAGACATGTGACCATACGTAGATTGATAGCCTATCTGCCTCTCTAACTATCTACTTCGAGATGCACTAGTACCGTAAGAGGTGGCCACAAACAAATCATCTCCACGTCGCCTTATCCTCTGCTTTGGCTGCCCTCCCTCCAACTCACACACCTTTTTCAATTATATCAATCTGCTTCATTCCTCCATCTCATCCTTGGTCTCCTCCGTCTCCCCCCTCCACCTCACTCTCATATACTCTTCTAGCCAGTTTCTCTTTCTCCATCCTCTCCACCCCATCCCTCCATCTCATCCTTGATCTCCCCTTCTTCGTCTCCCCCTCCACCTCACTCACGTACACTCTTCTAGTCAGTCTCTCATTCTCCATCCTCTCCACATGGCCAAACCATTTCAAGGTACTGCTCTGTCTCACGTATCCCCTCACGTCATCGTTTCATCTCATCCTCGGTCTCCCCCTCCCTCTCCCAAAACCATTTATTTTGCTTATTAAATCTTACTGTACTCTTCTGTGTTACGTAGACCCTTCCAATATCGCCATACTCTGCATACATAATGTAAAAATGTGTACTAACCAACTATATCCAAAAATAAATCGAGAGGGAAGAGGTGTTAGGATAGTAACCAGCTATATCGCTTAGGAAGAGGTGAAAGGGAGCCTCCTCAACTGACATGAATACTGACTTCTTGGCGAGTGTAAGGCGACAGTAATTTTAATCTTAAGCATTAACCCGCTTGAAATAAATGTGAAGAAATATTACTGATTCCTGTACTACGCTTTGTGGAAATGTTGGTGGGAGAGAGAGACAGGTTAGAGCTAGATTTCTTTATTTTCTTTATCTTTTGGGGCTACACAGAACCCATTAAATCTTCAATTCTTTACTTCCTTTAACGCTTTAGGCTACACAGAAACAATTAAGTCTCCAATCCTTTATTTTCTCTACATTTTAGGCTACACATAACCCATTAAGTCTTGATTTCTTTCATTTCTCTAACTTTTCGGGCTACACAGAACCAATTCAGTCTTCAATTCTTTATTTTCTCTACATTTTAGGCTACACAGAACACATTACATCTTCAATTCCTTATTTTCTCTAAACCTTTGGGCTACACAGAACCCATTAAGGCTTGATTTTTTTTCTCTAACTTTTGGGCCTACACAGAAACCATTAAATCTTCAATTCTTTATTTTCTCTATATTTTAGGCTACACATAACCCATTAAGTCTTGATTTCTTTACTTTCTTTAACTTTTGGAGCTACACAGATCCAGTTAAGTTTTCAATTCTTTATTTTCTCTAACTTTTGGGGCTACACACAACCTATCTTCAAAGTCCCGTGTCTCAAAGAGAGAGAGAGAGAGAGAAAGAGAGAGAGAGAGAGAAATCAAATTGCAACTTGTGTCTCTCTCCCACCCAACATTTCCACTTGCAATGGCTCATCTCCACTTTGTGTCTTCAGAGTGCTGTTGCTGAGTTTGGTGTTGATCAATTCGGCCATCATTGCAGTCATTGTGTGTTTGCAATTGCACGGGAAGGCGTCATTAATGCATCTCTTGACCAAGTACCAAGTCCTCCACTGGGATCACACTAGCAACAATACAAGTCAGGGTGAGTACGAACACCTTTATCTCAGCGACTTATTTTATTTATTACACCTCACTGATCTTTTGCCTCACTTTGCCCAGAGGTTAAGGCCCTTATTTTGATAAAGTAAGGAAGCTCCCTAACACCTCTTCCTTAGCGATTTACAGTATATCTGGAAATGGCTGGCTGATATCATTTTCTTCGTCAGTTATGCATAGTATGGCGATGTTTGAATGATTTATTTAACAAAGAATAGGAGAGTCGGGTGTACTAAGCAAAATGAGTTGCTAAGGAAAAGGCGTTAGGGAGCTCCATAACCGACAACAATAAGTCCAGGGAGGAAAAGACATAACTTTGGGAAATAATAGATGTGGTTGAGGAAGCTCCCTGATGTAGAGGAATAAAACGTCATAACACAGTACATAACAGCTAGAGACACTAATATGCTGTTAATAGGTAACATGGAGGTTTGAGGAAATCGTGCCTAAATTTGAGAGAGGTTGAGGAAACAGCAGTGGAGACTCAAGTAAGGGATTGTCTCACACAACACAATATACGTCATGGAAAGTCATACAACACACCTGATGGAAATCACCATACGTGGCCACACACATGACCCAACCACTAGTATCAGGGGCAAATTGGAGAGACTGGTCAGAAGGGGTTGGGACGCGATAGGAAACAGGAGAGGCACTGTGGAAAAGGCAGGAGTAGAGGGTACGGGGTTAGCCAGCATAAACCACCCTCGCCTTAGTATAACTTTTGTCAAGATAAGTCCCTTGAGAATAAAACTGCAATCAAACCCCAGACTTATCTTCATCTTTCTCCTGCCATCCACGACAAGACTAACTTGAAAATTCTCTCCTACAACAACCCTACAATCTAACATTTTTGGAGACGACTCGGCTGCAGCTACGAGATATTTGGTGGCAGCGGTGGGATGAAATAGCTTCCTTACCCTTGCCTCCAAAGGAGTTAAACCAGACTCATTGGCCCTCATTTTCATAGGGTGAGGAACTTCAGTAACACCTTTTCTTTAGTGATTTATTTTCATGTCGCATCTTACTAGTCTCTTGTAGCATAATCATTCCTTTGTAATATTGACCTAAATTGCATAAAATAAAGATGGATGTGGAAGGGGGGAGCAGGAGGGGGAGGCCGAGGATGAGATAGAGGGACGGATTGGAGAGGTATATGAGAGAGGGGAGATGTAAGCTAGAGGGATGGCAGCAAATAGGCAGCAGACAGGGCGACATGGAGGCAATTTGTTTGTGGCCACCCATTACTGGATTAAGGCGTCTGGCTATACCGTATAAAGATAGATAAAAATTAAAGAAAATATTAAAGTGACACATGTATAAACTGGTAAGGAAAAGGTGTTAGGGAGTTTCTTATCTGACGTGAGTGTCCTTTCTGGTCACACGACAAATCCAGTAAGTGTCTGGCTCTGGGAATAGACTTCAGAGCCCTTTCCCTGAGGCCCAGCAATCATGTCACCACGTCAGAACTAACACTCACCTTTTATATTGAGTACATGCTAGGGCTGTCATATAGGGCTGGTGTATTGGTATTTGCGGGGATGTTTTCTGGCATGTTGGTTGGTCTTATGGTAGATCAGGAAAGTCTGTTTTAAAGAAATTCAGATCCTTAAACTGTTCCTCTCTCCAGCCGAGGATCGAACCCGCGTGCACTGGGATGCTAGGCCACCTCTCTTCCGATGCGGCCACCACCTCCCCCTAAACTGCGTGCTTACAAACGTCGATCCACACGTCAATCGTGTGCTGCATTTGAGAAACCACCCGAATTTAAGCTTCAAGAGACATATGTGGGAATGAAATAAACTCGAAATTTAAGCTTAGAGACATATACAGGAATGAAATAAACTCACCGACAATTGAGCTTCAGGTGACATATACGGGAATGAAATAAACTCCCCGACATTTAAGCTTAGAGACATATACGGGAATGAATTGTTGTTCTTGCACCCGCTGCGGTGACTTGGAATCACTGGTGAACTACACTGATTCAGCAATTATGCCATACTGGATAAAGGACGGTATTTTTTTTCTCCTATTTACTTTTATCTCAAGATTTTATCCTGGCTATGGGGCCACCTTAGGAGAAAAGGTTATATAAACAAACCTTGTATCTAAAAGGAATGATTACCAAGGAGAATATAGCCCATCCCACACTAAAAATATGCTAGTTCTAAACGCTGGGTTCAGTTATGCATAATCCCTGAATGAGATCGCTTTCAGAACTTCATGTAACTGTAACTTATAAAAAAAGAGATTACCATATTTCACTATATTATTGTTTATCAATAAGGGATGTGTTCAGACCAGAGGCAGCTGAATTACGTCAACACAAGTCAGGCTGTACCGACGGAGTGCAAGTGTCGTCTAGTGATGAGGACCAGAGTAGCCCAGAAGACGGTAGTCCAGCTGGACAAGCACCTAGACTGGCTCAACATCACCACCAAAGACCACTTGTTCAAGCATCACCCAAACATCCCCGTTCACTTCATCTACAACGCTAGCAGTAGTAAATCCTGTAGCCTCATACCTACGCTCTCTGGGTAGGTAATGGCATTAGCAATATTACAACTTTCTTCTTCGTTGGGCAAGCTGTCTATTGAACTAATGATACTACTTAAGTCTGAGTAATGGCTTGTTTTTATTAATGCACATAAACAGTAATGGATGTAATGGATAGAGAGGGATACTAATGGGTGAAGAGGGAAAATCCAAATGACCATATGCTTTAGTGATTACAAGGGAGGGATGCATGACAGAAACTATGCAATGTTTACATAGGTCTTAGTGTTTATATTATGTACCTTCTCTCATTGAAAAAAATGCAGACGTGAATTATAAAATGTGCTTGATTTTTTATGCATATGTGAGAGATAACTGGTGAAGCTTCCTGTTCCAGAATAGAATGGAGAAATCGCTACTGGCAAGAGGTGATAATAGACGAGGACACCAAGTTATATCTTTACTCAGCCACCTATGACCCCAATCCAAGTGAGTTATTGATGTGTGTGTGTGTGTGTGTGTGTGTGTGTGTGTGTGTGTGTGTGTGTGTGTGTGTGTGTGTGTGTGTGTGTGTGTGTGTGTGTGTGTGTGTGTGTGTGTGTGTGTGTGTGTGTGTGTGTGTGTGTGTGTGTGTGTGTGTGTGTGTGTGTGTGTGTGTGTGTGTGTGAGTAAATTGGGAGTGTGTCGTCCTGTCTCGGCTACTTCCCTTCCTCTGGGGGAAGCAGCCTAAGTATATAGGTAGATAGATATACAGATCTATCTGAAGTGGCCAGATGTTTGTAGTCCATTGGGTTAATTACAATGTGTGTCATGAGCCGCAATAACAAAAAGAATACAACACTGAGAGCGCATACCTCCTCCAACGCCTGTACTCGACAACTCAGATCATCACCAAAATTTAAGCAACTTTTCCTTGGCCCATGACCCACATATCCACAACATGTCATAGAAAACCATCAATAAAATTTTTAGGTATCTCGTGGACAAACAAACAGACAGAAAAACAGAGGTGGATACATAATAACGTGTGATATTATCAAAGGATCTTTTTTTTTTTTTATGCATGGTTTTAACTGTTTTGATGTTAGACGAAGTAGTGGAAGCGATGAAGAAGATTAAGCTGGGAAAGGCCCCAGGAATTGATGGAGTGTGTGGTGAAATGCTTAGGTATGGGGGTGAGATTGTTGTGGAGTGGATATGGAAGTTGTGTAGATTGGCTTGGGAAGAGGGAAGGGTTCCAGAGGACTGGAAATCAGGTATAATTGTTCCTTTATATAAAGGAACAGAGGAGAGGGAAGTATGTGGTAACCATAGGGGTATTTGCCTTCTTAGTGTGACTGGTAAAATATATGGTAGAATACTCATTGATAGGGTTAGGCATATGACAGAGGAGCTAGTCGGAGAAGAACAAGGGGGCTTTAGGAAGGGAAAAGGGTGTGTAGATCAGATATTTGTTCTAAGATGTTTAGTGGAGAAGTATCTAGAGAAGGGAAGGAAAGTGTATGCTGCCTTCATGGACTTGGAGAAAGCTTATGACAGAATAGATAGGCAAGGTATGTGGAAGGTATTAAGAATATATGGAGTGGAGGGGAAATTGTTGAGTGCTGTGAAGAGTATGTACGAGGGAGCTAGGGCTACAGTGCGAGTGGATGGTGAGCTGAGTGAGTTCTTTGATCTCAATGTGGGACTGAAACAGGGGTGTGTAATGTCTCCATGGCTGTTTAATGTATATATGGATGGGGTTGTAAAGGAAGTACAAGGTAGGGCAGTGGATGTGGGGGTGGCCCTAATGAATGAGGGTGAGATTTGGAAGCTTCCGGTGTTGCTGTTTGCTGATGATACAGTATTGTTGAGTGAAGATGAATGGGAGTTGCAAGGTTTGGTGAATGAATTTGGGACAGTGTGTAGGAGGAGGAAGCTGAAAGTTAATGTAAACAAAAGTAAAGTTATGGTGTTTGAGAGGAATGAAGTCACAGAGTGTGCAGTGAGGTTGGATGGTGAGGATATGGAGAAAGTGAGTGCATTCAAGTACTTGGGTAGTGTGATGAGTAAGGATGGAACTTTGGGGGATGAAGTACGTGAAAGGGTACAGCAGGGAAGAAAGGTTGTCGGTACACTGAAAGCAGTGATGAGAAATAGGGAGGTGAGTATGGAAGTTAAGAAGTCGCTGCATGATGGTATTGTGATCCCTACCCTGACGTATGGAAGCGAGGCGTGGACATTGCAAGAGGGGAACAAGTCAAGAGTGAGAGCAGTGGAAATGAGTTACTTGAGAGGAGCATGTGGAGTGACGTGGAGGGACAGGTTGACGAATGAAGAAGTGAAAGAACGTTGTGGGGTAGATGTGGATGTGGTTGAAAAGATTAGGAGAAATACACTGAGGTGGTTTGGACATGTGGAGAGAATGGAGAATGAAAGACTGACTAAGAGGGTGTATGTAGGTGAGGTGGAGGGAGGGAGAGGGAGGGGTAGACCGAGGATGAGGTGGAGGGATGGAGTTGAGAGGTATATGAGGGGGGGGGTGAGTTGGGGGGAGGGGAGTCAAATGGTGAGTGACAGAGTGACTTGGAGGCGTTTTGTCTGTGGCCACCCTTTGCGGGATTAGGGCGTCGGGCTATAGATAGATAGATGTTAGACGACAGTTTTTATTTAGTGTATTATTATCCATACTTATATATTTATTCTTGTTCTGCTTTTGCTCTTGTTTTACGGCAGTAGTGACCTCTGTTGTGACACTGCCAGGATTTATTTATTTGTCCAACAATAAGTTAGTCTATACTTTCTCTTCTTTTACTCTTGTACAATCAACCAAAAAAGTATAGGCCATCTTACCTCACCAATCATTCTACGGACGAAGCACTGTGGTATATGGGACGACCTGTGATATACACCTGGTTAATTAAGACTCATGTGTGTCAGTATAATTCGCTCATTTTCACATCCTTCGTACCCAAGATGTGCCGTACTTTTTCGGCTGATTGTACGGTAGCAGTGACCCCTGTTGTTAAGCTGCCATGATCTTTTTAATACAATCAGTCAATCAATCACTCAGTCAATCAGTTAATCAATCAATCAGTCAGTGAATTAATCAATCAATCAGTCAATGAATCAGTCAGTCAGTTGGTCAATCAATTATTCAATCAATCAATCAATCAATCAGTCAGTCAGTAAGTAAGTCAGTCAATCAGTCAATCATTCAGTCAACAAGTCGGTCAATCAATCAATAGGATAGTCAATCAGTCAATCAATTAATCAATGAACCAGTCAGTCAATAAGTCAGTCAATCAATAATTCAATAAGTCAGTCAATCAGTCAATCAATTAATCAATGAACCAGTCAGTCAATAAGTCAGTCAATCAATAATTCAATAAGTCAGTCAATCAGTCAGACAGTCAGTAAATTAGTCAGTCAATCACTCAGTCAATCAAAGAACTCCCTGGATTCTAGGCGATAAGCCGTGTCTTCGTGTGCTGGGAGTTAGTATGACGATGGACCCCAAGTATCCCTGGTGTCATGTCTGGTATTCAACTAAGGAGCCTCCAGTGATTACCAAAGTTACCCGAATCAGTAAGTGTGTTCCTGCTTCAGTAAGTGTGTTCCTGGTTCAGTAAGTGTGTTACTGGTTCAGTAAGTGTGTTCCTGGTTCAGTAAGTGTGTTTCTGGTTCAGTCAGTGTGTTCCTGGTTCAGTGTGTTTCTGGTTCAGTAAGTGTGTTTCTGGTTCAGTCAGTGTGTTCCTGGTTGAGTGTGTTCCTCGTTGAGTGTGTTCCTGGTTCAGTAAATGTGTTCCTGGTTCAATGTGTTTCTGGTTCAGTAAGTGTGTTCCTGGTTCAGTGTGTTTCTGGTTCAGTAAGTGTGTTCCTGGTTCGGTAAGTGTGTTCCTGGTTCAGTCAGTGTGTTCCTGGTTGAGTGTGTTCCTGGTTCAGTCAGTGTGTTCCTGGTTCATGTACACTGCTCAGGGGCGAGAGACTCGAACGTACCTACGATCGAGTCCCTGTTGTTACTTTCATTAACTTATTTTTGCAGGAACTGAAAACACGGAAACCTTCTACTGTTTTCTTTTCTGTCCTTCCAACAGGTAACATGTAACAGAAACCACAGCTGTAGTCCAAGTAGTTTGAATTATCTATCTATTGCCGGACGCCATAATCCAGTAAGGGGTGGCCGTTTGACACTAAGTTAGTTGTTTTAGTGTGGGGGGGGGCACTAACCCTCCACCAACCCACTTATTGACACGTAGGGGACACGTGTGAGTTGGTTATATGATTACCACGCAGAGTTGTACATTGTTTCCTGGCTTACTTGAAACCATTAGATTTGTCACTCAATGTAAAGCCACCTGAAAATGATTGACGAGTAATAAGAATGACCGGAAAGATGGGAGAAATAGGAAGACAGGAGGGCAGAAAGAAAGACTGATAAAGGTGAAGGAAGAAGAAGGCAGCACTACATCAAGTGAGTGGATGATGGTCGCCACAACCTACTACCATAGTCTAAAGTGTTTTCTGTTTATTTCTCATCATTTAACACTTCTTTTATGACACTTCTATCACAAATGACCCCTGGAGTAATTAATGACCATCTAGAGGAGAATTACGACCTCAAGGGGAAAAGAAATCCGCGGAGGAAGTATCATAGAAGGAAAGTGTCAGCAAATGGTGAGACATGAAGAGAAAACACTTCAGACAACTTTATTTTCAGTTCTAGTTTCAGCTAAATATTTACCCTTCCTTCCATACAGATAAATGCTATGACAGGCATTAGTTTTCACGAAGGAGCGTAAGACAGGGAAAGATTCTAATGTCGATGGCCACCTGTAAAGACTAATCTGAGATACAACAGGGAGCCTATCGGATATACCTTTGAGAATGCCATCCTCGCTTGTGTATTTGTATTTGTGTGTGAATTTAAGGAGCGTTCTGGTGTAGATGTGATAGGAAGCGATAGGAGAAATACACTGCGGTGGTTTGGCCATGTGGAGAGGATGGAGAAAGTGAGGGAGTGTGTGAGTGAGGTGGAGGGGGGGAGAGGAAGGGGGAGGCTGAGGATCAGATGGAGGGGTGGAGTGGAGAGGTATATGAGAGAGGGAGAGGTGAGCTGGGAGCAGGGCAGTGAAATGGCGGGGGACAGGGCGACAGGGAGCTGATTTGTTTTGCGGCCACCCCTTACGGGATTAAGGCGTCTGGCAATAGATAGTCAGGTAAAGTCATAGACAGGATATGAGTGTGACCACACTATTCTTCTCTCTGAAAAAGTGGGTTGGCTCAGAATCACCACATTCATCATATGTAGTATTTTTTCCCTCCTAAAATTTTCAGAAATATATGTTAAACCAAGTCGTGTGAACATTTATAATAACCAGAAAATTACCGTTTACTATTCACATTTTTGTTTCTCCAGTCTCCCTGTCCCATATTGTTTCATCTATTGTAAATTCAGCATCAGAATTCCTGTCGCCTGTTCTACCTTCCTCTCCATCAACTTTGAAAATTAGTCTTGTAAATCAGGATCAAACGACGCTGGTGACAGTAATCTATGGGAATATCTATCTATCTATCTATCTATCTATCTATCTGTCTATCTCTCTCTCTCTCTCTCTCTCTCTCTCTCTCTCTCTCTCTCTCTCTCTCTCTCTCTCTCTCTCTCTCTCTCTCTCTCTCTCTCTCTCTCTCTCTATATATATATATATATATATATATATATATATATATATTATCAATGTCGTCTGCTTCTTGTTTTCGAATTCCATAAAGAGAAAGTTGGATCTAATGACAATCCTTTTGATGTCACATGTATTTCTGGAGCTCTGGTGGCGCGGTGGTAGTGTGTTCGTCTTGTGTTGCGTCTATCCTGCATTGGTGCCGTACTGAGTCCTTCATTAAGTCTACATTTTCTTAACACCCCGTCTGTCTGTATTAATTTCATACTCAGACTAACAGACAGCCATTCTAACAAATTAACTCTAAGATGCACCATTATCAGTAGTCCCCCAACGCCTTTCGTACTTCCCAACATGAAAAAGGTTCCGGCTCAAACTCTCCCCTGGCAGAGAATATTCCTCCCTCAAGTGATCATAATTAAGTGTTACTGTTAAAGGTAAAACAGTACACTTCCTTTAAAGGTAAAACGGTACACTCCCTAACTTCAAGTGTCTTTCTCAGTGTACATCGACTACCGGCATAGGACGAGTGATAAGCAGTTGCCCTACATGCTGATCTGCCCGTTACCTGAACATAAAATGCAGCCTCCTGTCGCTGTCTCAATCGTGGCCTACCCCTGCACCCCTGCCACCACTCTCCTTAAGGTATATTCTCCCTGGTTTTTTACCCGACATTTCTTTTCCTGAGTCCGACTCTAAGCATAGATTTTAACAACCTGTTCCGAGTCCAAGCACTCCTACGTACCATACACCTCCATGTGCCATCACCTTAGTGCCAACAATCACCGCCCACACTGAATACATGTTAGAGTTGTCTCATACAGGACTGGTGTATTGGTATTAGCTGGGGTGTTTTATGACATGTAGACGAGTATTTTGGAAGACGAGAAAAGCTTCAACGATATTCATATCCTTAAACCGTTCCCTGCCCCTGCCCCAGCCCGGGGGGCCCACGAGAACCACCAAGTCATGGTGGGGGGCTTGCTTCCCTTTAAAAATTATGGGCCGTACAAGCGGGGGGAGATCCCCCCTCCCCTCGGACTCAGCAGGAGGACAGGGTTACCCATGCTAGAGGGACCATCAGTGAGTGGTCAGACTAAGTGTTCCCAGATCCACTGCCTTGTGGATTGCCCTTGGATGGGTTAAGGCTACGGGAGTAAACCCTGAACGAAATATTCGTGAGTGGAGTCCCACGGAACGAGGGGGGGGGGGTGACAGACAGCTTCCAGCAGACTCCTGCAAAACTGCTTAGGAGATGGTCGTCATGATTCTTCATGCCACCATCACGGGCAGAGATGGGCCAAGTCCCGTGTTGATAAGGACTGTACACCCTCACCATCATACCAGATCCATTCATTACACAAGCACACAGCTATACTCACCATCCACTTCATTCTCTCATCAAAATCAAATGATCTATGGTGACAGGATAGGTAACAGTGACAGATCATGGATGTGACTGGAAGTCGCTAGCTTGAATCCTACACATAGGCAGCATTGGCCCAGTAGCCACTGGCATTATGGCATAGGAGCAGGTCATGCTCTTGGCAGCATCGAGTGTGACTAGGTAACGAATGCCCAACTGTTTACCCCTGACAGGAGGGGTTTAGAAAAGACAACCTAAACATTTGCTGCTCCGCACCACCTAGGCAGATAACCGCTTCTGTCAAGGCATCCCACTTTGAGGTCGAAAAACAAAAAGAATCTCTCTGACTCTTGCTACCTGGAATATACAACCCATGATTGATACTGACCATGACACACGACCTTGCAGTAGAAACTCTTATTGCCCATGAACTGAAAAGATATAAGACTGACATTGGTGCCTTGTCCGAGACTTGCCTCTCAGGAGAGAGCAACCTAATAGAAGCAGGAGAAGGGTGCACCTATTTCTGGAGGAAATATTCAGTCAATGTAAGAAGAAACCGTAGCATTGGCTTTGCAGTCCGAATTAGCCTGCTACAGAATATCCAAGAAACACCTGTGGGTATATCAGAGAGGTTGATTTCTTGGTGCATACAACTCTCCGAAGACTAATATGCAACACTCATCAATGTTTATGTCCCAGTGTTTGATTCTGAGGACACCTTCAAAGATTCCTTTTATGACTCTTTGGATGCTACCACTACCACATTATGACAAACTTATCCTGCTTGGAGATTTTAATGCCAGAATAAGAAACGATAATAACTCTGGCAAGGCAGTATAGGCTGCCATGGTGTTGGTAGCATAAACAACAGTGGCCTTAGACTGCTGTCCTTATGCTCAGAAAACAGTCTAGTCAACACGAACACCATTTTCAACTTAAAAATAAACACAAAACCACATGGATGCAGCCACGATCTAGACATTGGGACCTACTGTAATTGACTATGCCATAGTAAGGCAGTGGGATCAAAGAGAAGTTCTTATAACCCGAGCTATGAGAGGTGCTGAGTGCTCAACAGACCATAATCTTATACTCACCAAACTGCAACCAGTCATACGTCCACAAATGCATTGCAGATCATCCACCAAGAAACTAAACTGTAGTACGGTAATTTAAAGGATGTGGCAACTTGTAACACCTTCCACAGACTAACAGACAAGCTCTCTCAATGTCCACCACTTGATCCAAACAACAATGCAACAAACCTAGACACAGTGTGGCTGATCATTAAGACACTGCTCCAAAGCACTGCAGAAGAAACCCTAGGCTTCTTCATTCACTCCCGTGACGGCTGGTCTGATGAAAATGCTGAGGGCATACATGACCTTCTTGCAATGAAGAACAGAGCACATAACAATCGGTTGGCTCATCCCAGCTCCTTATCCCTAAAAACTGAATTGCAGAATCTCAGGAGTGAAACTCAAAGAAAACTGCGTGACATGAAGAACGTGGACTAAACAGGCAAAAGAGCTGCAATGGCTGGATGATATTAATGACCAACATGGGTTCAGTAGGTCCATTAAAACCACATATGGGCCAACCAAACACAACATAAACTCTGTTCAATAGGCTGAAGGAGAGCTAATGAAAGACGAGCAACCAATCATAAAAAGATGGACACAATACTTCAACATCTTACTGAATTGAAGAAACCTGGTGGAGGACAATATCTTTAATATCGCAAACACCCCTCGAGTGGCAGATCTCGATGTCCCATCTACACTTGCAGAAACTGTTCAGGCCATCCAATGTTTTAAAATGCAGCAAAAGACCCAGTCCCTGATGGCATACCATCTGAACTAATCAAAGGTGGCCAGTTACTTCACCAGCACCTCCAAAATCTGATACTGCCTATTTGGAACCAAGACCAAATTCCATCTGAATGTCTTACTTCTGATACTGTAAACATCTATAAAATGAAAGGAGACCGCTCAAATTATGACAGCAGTAGAGATATTATCTCCCTCCTTGTGAATGCTGACAAAGTACTGTCCATGATAATGTTATACAGACTGACAAAACATTTGATCCTGAGTCATCACTTCCTGAAACACAATGTGGATTTCAGAAAGAACGAAGAACCTCTGACGTGATTTTTGTTGCCCGACAGATACAAGAGAAATGACACGAGCAGAACCGTGACTAGCATATTGCATTCATTAATCTTACAAAAACGTTTGACATTGTCAACAGAGAACTTGTATGGAATGCTATTTCAAAAATTGGAGATCCAAACACATTTCTTACCATCCTAATGAGTCTGCACGACAACAAGATGTTCTTGTATCTATAAGTGGGAGCAAATCCGAACCCTGCTATGTGGATGTGGGTGTAAAGCAAGGATGTGTCCTGGCTCCTGTCACTTTCAGCATCTATCTCACTGCAGTCACCCTTTCAAGTCACCAACCAATGAACCCTGATGATGGAATAAAAATCCAGTGCCGTCTAAAGCGGAACTTATTTAATCTCAGACGTCTTCAAGCGCAATCAAAGACTGAAATAGCTCATGTACTATAGCTACAATACGCTGATGCCTGTGCTGTTCTTGCATTTATCCCAGAAGCCCTATAACAGTCTCTTGCCATCATTTCCAACATATATCATACAATGGGGCTCCAAGAAAATTGTCCAAGAAACAGAAATAATATCTCAGAGAAATAACTCAGCACAGCCACTTGCATTTCAGATTAATGGCGAAAATGTAAAACAAGTGGGGAATTTGATAAATATCGGTTTTCAGCCCATACTGCTTTTTCCCAGGAAACCTAGGTTTTTCTGATGGTTTTTGATGTGATTCATTAGATTTTGAGCATCATTTCCGTCGGAAATGACCAGATTTTGAGATACGACCCCCCCCCCGTCCCCCTACAATAATGGGGAATCTTTGGGGACTCGGGGGTTTTACGGAGGGGAGAAACACAGAAAGTGGTCATTTCCAAGTGAAATGAAGCAGATAATCGAATGAATCATACCGAAATCCATTGGAAAAACCTAGGTTTCGTTGGTAAAATACGAAGCTCAAACCTATCCTAACCTAACCGAACCTAACCTAACCCAACCTATCTATCTATCTATCTATTGCCAGACGCCGCAATCCCGTTTGGGGTGGCCACAAACAAATCGCCTCCAAGTCGCACTGTCCCCCGCCATTTCACTGCCCTGCTTCCAATTCACACACCCCTCTCTCATATACTTCGTACCTCTCCACCCCATCCCTCCATCTCATCCTCGGCCTCTCCCTCCCTCTTCCTCCCTCCACCTCACTCACATACACTCTCTTCGTCAGTCTTTCACCCCCCATCCTCTCCACATGGCCAAACCACCTCAGTGTGTTCCTCATAACGCTTCCTATCACATCCACACCCACACCACAACGCTCCTTTATATCCTCATTCGTCAGCCTGTCTCTCCATGTGACTCCACAGGCTCCTCTTAAATAACTTATTTCCACTGCTCTCACTCTTGACTTGTGTCCTTCCAGCAACGTCCAAGCTTCACTTCCGTACGTTAGAGTTGGTATCACAATACTGTCATGTAATAACTTTTTCACTTCCATGCTCACTTCCCTGTTTCTTATCACTGCTTTCAAAGAACCAGCAACCTTTCCTCCCTGCTGTACCCTTTCAAGCACTTCACCCTCCAAACCTCCATCCTTTCTCATCATACTACCCAAGTACTTAAACGTACTCACATTTTCCAATTCCTCACCATCCAACCTCGCTGTACATTCACTGACTTAACCTCTCTCAAAGACCATCACTTTACTCTTCCCTACATTCACCTTTAGATTCCGTTTCTTACACACTCTCCCAAACTCATCCACCAAGCCTTGCAGCTCCCTTTCGTCTTCACTCAACAACACAGTATCATCTGCAAACAACAGTACAGTGAGTTTCCAAACACTATCCTCTCTCACCAGGGCCACTCCAACATCCACTACCCTACCTTGTACCTCTTTTATTACCCCATCCATGTACAGATTGAACAACCATGGAGACATGACACATCCCTGTTTCAACCCAACTTTCAAAGAGAAAAATTCACTTAGTTCACCATCCACACGCACTGCAGCCTTCGCACCATCGTACATACTCTTCACAGCATTCAACAACTTCCCATCTACTCCATATATTCTTAACACTTTCCACAATCCTTGTCTATCCACCCTGTCATATGCTTTCTCCAAATCCATGAATGCCGCATACAACTTCTTTCCCTTCTCTAGAAACTTTTCCACTAAAGATCTAAGAATGAATATCTGATCTACACAACCTCTTCCCTTCCTAAAGCCTCCCTGTTCTTCTCCAACTAATTTCTCTGTTCTTTCTCTAACTCTGTCAATAAGTATCCTACCATACACTTTTCCTATTATACTAAGAAGACAAATACCCCTATGATTACCACACAATTCTTTTTCCCCTTTTCCTTTGTACAAGGGAATAATTATACCTGACTTCCAATCCTCCGGGACTCTACCTTCCTCCCAGGCCAATCTGCACATTTTCCACATCCATTCTACTACTATCTCTCCCCCATGCTTCAGCATTTCACCACACACTCCATCAATTCCTGGGGCTTTCCCTGATCTAACTTTCTTCATTGCTTCCACAACTTCTATCCTACTGACTTCTTCCTGTCTTCTCACCTCCCTCCTTCTCCCAGCCATTCCCCAGCCACTTATACTCGCATTACTTCCATCCTCTACGTTCAACAATTCCTTAAATTGTTCTCTCCATCTGCTCACTTTTTCTCCCTTCACTAGTAATCTACCATTTTTATCTTTCACTACCCTGCTAACTTCACTTCCACCCTGTCTTACTTTTTTCACCTCTTTCCAGAACATTTTCTTACAGTCCCTCCACTTTACACTCAAATTCCTTCCAAATTCCTCATCCACTCTCTTCTTACTCTCTCTTACTAATCTTTTCACCTCTCTCTTTCTTTCTACATATAACTCTCTCTTCCGCCTCTCAACTTCTTCCACACCCCTATTTCTCATCCATTCATTGTATGCTTTCTTCTTTTGTGCCACTGCCTGTTTCACCTCTTCAGTCCACCATGCTGTTCTTTGCACACCCCTCCGTCTTCTCTTCCTTCCACACACCACATCACATGCTGCACATATTTCTTCTGTAAATATCCTACACACACTTTCCACGTCTCCCATCTGCTCCAATTCATATTTGCCCAATCGTTCCTCCACTTCTCTCTTATACTCTGCCTTTTTCTCATCCAACCTAAAACCTAACCAAACCTAACCTAACCTAACCAAACCTAACCAAACCCAACTTAATCCAAATTGAAAGTAACCTACTATTCAAACCTTACGTCTTCTTAACTTACTCGTCAGACAGGGACACTGACCGGACAGGGGCAAAGCACCGTGGGATCTAAGAAATTCAATGGTTTAATCCTTGTTTTCAAAACACCTTTGAAGAGTACGGTCGGGAACAGACGGACACCTGCTGCACTGGACCGCCATATCCACTTTGAAATGAAAGCAGGAGGTAGCGGGGGGAGCAGTGCAAATTCTGCTTGGCTGTAGGTGATCTGGTGGCGGCTGTAATTGCCACGGTTCGCGGTGGCGTTGAGCTCAGCTGGAACCGAATTTCATTGAGCCAGCAAGTCATCCTAGGTGGGTCGAAAGGGGGTGGGGATACCAAAATATTGTTATATCTTCCTTAAAACCAATTTGCAACGGAAGTGTATATGGAAAATGTTGATGAACTTGAAGAGATGAGTGTGGAGAACATAATAAAATTGACGGGAATGAGTATGGGCTGAAAACCAATATTATCCGAAAATTTTACCTACCTAGGAATTGTTACTGATTAACATAACTTTGATGCAGAAGTCCTTACACGAATCAACCACGCCTCAGCCTCGTTTGGGTGTCTCAGATTCAGAGTCTTTGAAAACACCAACTTGACAGTCGAGACTACAGTATCACCATATACAGCTTTATGCCTTTCCACCCTCATAGACAGTGCTGAATCCTGGACTACTTACCAAGCGTCACATCAAACAGATTGAGTCATTGCACATCCGATGCTCACATTGTATCTTAGGACTCACATGGGAGGATAAAGTCCCTCACTCACAAATTCTCCAGGAGGCAAAGTCATACAGCATAGAAACCGTGCTGGCTACAAAACAGCTTAGATGGGTCGGACACGTGTTTCACATGCCTGAGCACCGCCCTAACTGCCAGGTTCTGTATGGCCAACTCCCTGCAGCACGTCGCAACCCAGGGGAACAGAAGACGAGGATGTAAAGATCATATATGGACAACACTGAAAAAATGCAACATCATACCAAAAGATCTTAAAACCAGTGCCTCTGACAGAAAAAAAAGGCGAGCATTCTGCAGCGAAGGAACCATTCATCTAGAATCCAGAACCTGTCCAGAGAAAAGCGTAGACACTGGATGCACAACCAAAACAGAGTTCTCCCAGCAAACCCGGACTTGACATGCAGACTGTGTGACAAAGTTTGCGGATCCAGAATTGGTCTGCACAGTCACACACATTGGCACCAAAGACAGAAACACACCATCTTAGTGAGTACAGTAGCCGTCGACTTCTGTAGTAGAAGGACAGCTTTAAGTTAAATGTGTGTGTGTGTGTGTGTGTGTGTGTGTGTGTGTGTGTGTGTGTGTGTGTGTGTGTGTGTGTGTCACTCAGAGGTATCTTCACTTACACATCGTCATACAGGCGACCCGTAAATAGCGTTCAACCACAAACCTACGTGACTGTGTCTTAATTGTTGCGGGAACGGCTCAGTCTGCTGGCGTGGGCGTGGGTGTGGCAGTGGAAATACGAAATGAATATATGACGCAGGATAGACTCTGATAACACTGACTGAGCTGTCCTCATAGAGCACAAGATATCGTCCAGCGCAGTGGAAGTGGAGAGCTGTACATGAATCACCCGCCATGTTTGGGGACAGGTTCAGGGCAGCTTTACTGCCTCTAAACCACAAACCCTGGATCAAGGTCATTCACTTCAACTTGGCCTAAATTTTCATCCTTTTGTAGTTGGCATCACATAGCTCAGTGGAAGAAAAAGACAATGCTACGGTTTTCCATCCTTTTCATATCACTTCTTCGTGGCTAGCACCGTATTCTAGTATTAATTTACTGTTATAACTCAGCTTTCAAGATGTACGGACGGCAGTATTAGGCCAAGGTAAAGTGAACAGATTATACTTACTACAAACGGTGGTAGGAGAGGTGGGAATGCTTGATGACCTGCTTGTGACTCTGGTGTAACGAGGCTGGGAACCTGATTAAAAAAAAAAATGTTCTTCCCAGGACAAAAACGAACAAAGGAGAGCCAAAACCAAGATTTGTTCATTCTGAGACGGCAAGAGGCAGATGTAAAAGCAGTTTGAAGACAGTTTCACGGCTGAGGAGTCACATGCATGTTTATCTATCTATTTCCGGACGCCTTAATCCCGTAAGGGGTGGCCACAGACAAATCGCCTCCACGTCACCCTGTCCCCCGCCATTTCAGTGTCCTGCTCCCAGCTCACACACCCCTCTCTCATATACCTCTCCACTCCATCCCTCCATCTCATCCTTGGCCTCCCCCTCTCTCTGCCCCATCCACCTCACTCACATGCACACTTCTCGTCAGTCTCTCACTCTCCATCCTCTCTATATGGCCAAACCACCTTAGTGTGTTTCTCCAAACGCTTTCTATCACATCCACATCCACACCACAACGCTCCTTCACTTCCTCATTTGTTAGTCTGTCTCTCCATGTGACTCCACATGCTCCTCTCAAATAATTCATTTCCACTGCTCTAACTCTTGACTTGTGTCCCTCCAACAAGGTCCAAGCTTCGCTTCCATACGCTAGAGTTGGTATCACATTACTATCATGCTGCGACTTTTTTGCTTCCATGTTCACTTCCTTATTTCTTATCAATGCTTTCAGTGAACCAGCAACCTTTCTTGCCTGTTGTACCCTTTCAAGAACTTCATCCTCCAAACTTCCATCCTTTCTCATCACACTAGCCAAGTACTTAAATGCAGTCACATTTCCATTTCCTCATCGTCCAACCTTACTGTGCATTCAGTGACTCAATTTTCTCGAAGACCACAACGTTACTTCTATGATTATTTCACCTTAATTTGTTACGCTTCCTTTTGCGCTTTATTTCACGTAGCTTAATGGCAGAAAAAGACAATGCTATTACTCAACGTCCATTCCATAGTACTTTTTCATGACTAGCATCGTATCCTGGTGTTAATCTACTGTTAGAAATGAATACTTAAGCTGAAGAGACAAAAGTTTTAGGCCAAGCTAGAGTAAAAAGAGTACTGTCTGTGATGATATAATTTAACACATTTTCCTTGTTGATATTACAGGTGGTGGGGGCTAAGGAGAGAGAAGCATCAGCCTATCTCAGTGGCCAGGTACCTCCGGATCCACACAGGTAACACGACTTTTTTTTTTTTTTACCAAACTAATTTTACTCTAACTTCCCCTAAAATTGCCACCTCTCCATCTTGTATGCTGAGGGTTGGTGATAGGACAGAGCCCTGAGGAACACCACTATTGACAGCTCTTGGAGAAGAAAGGTGGCCGTCTACAACAGCAGCTATAGGACGACCAGAAAGGAAGCTAGAGATGAAGGCACAGATAGAATGATAGACACTTTAAGAGTGCAGTTTGGAAATTAAAGATTTATGTCAGACTCGATGGAAGCCTTTGAGATGTCAAGTGCAATGACAAAGCTTTCGCCAAAGTCCCGAAAGGAGGATGACCAGGAGTCTGAAAGGTAGGTGAGAAGATAATCAGTGGAGCGTCCCTGAAGGAACCCATACTGACGATTGGAAAGGTTATGATGAGAATGGTGCTATAATTTGTTTTTATTGAGTATATTTTTAAAATTAAGAAATACAAGACTTCAAATTAATTGGGCGATAGTTAGAGGGCTGGAAATGGTCGCTCTTCTTTTGTACAGGCTGAATAAGGGCAAACTTCCAGCAAGTAAGAAAGGTACAAGTTCAAAGACAAAGGTGGAAGAGGTTACTTAGGCAGGGTGTAACCAAAGAGGCACAGTTCTTAACAGCAGGAGGGACCCCATCAGGCCCATATAACTCCTTGGTATGGAAACCAGTGATGGCAGAAAATACATCACTGAAGAAATTTTAATGTCGGTCATCAGGAAATAAGAGGGTGTGGGGCTATAGTGTGGGTGTGAGGGTATAGTGTGGATGTGGGGGTGTAGTGTGGATGTGAGGGTGTATTGTGGATGTAGGGTCGTGATGTGGGTGTATAGGTGTAACATTGGTGTGGCGGTGTAGTGTGGGGGTGGGGTGTAGTGTGGATGTGGGGGTTTAGTGTGGATGTGTGGGTGTGATGTGAGTGTGGGGAGGGGGGTGATGCAGGAACAGCACCGGAACCTTCTAAGGTAGAACTGGAGGAGAAAGTCTGAACAAAGAGTTCTGTTTTAGCAGTAGAAGAAACAGCTACAGAGCCATCAGAATGGATGAAAAGAAGGAAGGATGATAGAGTAAAATTGTTAGAAAGGTTTTTGGCAAGAGGCTAGAAGAAGCAAGAAGAATTTGAGTTGGAGAGTTCAGAGCATTAGTAGGAATGAAATTATTCTTAAAAGAGTGAAGAACAGACCTGAGCATGGTTCCAGGGAGAGATATTAAAAAAAAAAAAAAATGAAATTCAGAGGTGGGTTGGCTCCGGTACCTTTTGTTGGCTTTCTCGATGTTGTGGACAGCATTAGAGCGAGTGTAAGCCTCTCTCTCTCTCTCTCTCTCTCTCTCTCTCTCTCTCTCTCTCTCTCTCTCTCTCTCTCTCTCTCTCTCTCTCCCCTGTGGTGTTTCTATCCCCCATCAAAGCACTGTAAACATCTAAACATTATTATTTACACAGCTAATTAACAACATATAGAAGCATTTAATAACATTTGAAATTAATTATAGTATTCCCAGTGTTCAAATTACCTCGCCGGGGTGGCAGATGCACGAAAGTGAGATCGTCTAACCTTTACCAAGTTTAAATGAATAGGTTATAGTTCTTTCACCTTGGCCCAGTTTTTCGTCCTCTCGCAGCGCATTTTACGTAGCAGGCAAAGTGATGCTATGGCTCTACATCCTCCCCAGAGCCGTTCTTCGTGACTAGCATCATACTGTCATAAATCAGAGCTCATGGCGGAGAGATGGTAATTTCAGACCACGTATCGAAAGAATCTTCTGTATCTAGACTCCTTTTATTCTAACTTGGCCTAAAACTGTCATCCCTCCTTCTTGATTTTTGAATAGGAACAAGAGATTAACACTAGAATCAGGTGTTAGTCACGAAGAAGTGCTATGAAGATGATGCAGAGTCGTAGGATTGTCTTTTTCTGTCACTGAGCTACGTGAAATAAACGTAAGAGGGCGGAAATCCAGACCAAGTTAGGATTAAAGGACTATAGTGTCATCCAAGCCGTCTTCCCAAGTCTGATGAATATTATCTATCTATTGCCAGACGCTGTAATCCCATAAGAGTTGCCCACAAACAAATCGCCTCTAGGTGGCCCTGTCCCCCACGTCATTTTACTGCCCTGCTCCCAGATCACACCTCCCTCTCTCATATAACTCTCCACCCCATCCCTCCATCTCATCCTTGACTTCCTCCTCCCTCTCTCCCGCTCCTCCTCAATCACATACACTCTCCTCGCCAGTTTCTCACTCTCCATCCTCTCCACATGGCCTGGTGAATACAAAACGGAAAAATCGAACCATCTGAAACACACACTAGCAGAGATAGGGGTTTTTACTGTATTTCGTCCACTGTAAAATTTCTTCAGGTGTATCAAGGAAGAGTTGATTCTTTGACTGTCCATCCCTGAGTAAGTGAAGCATCCACACTGCCATAATTACAGGTAGACAAGGAAATCCATATACCATACACTCACAGGCACCGTTTCATTAGTTCACTCCTAATTCTTACATTTTATCTCCTCAGGGATGATGGTAGGCGAGTCGGTATTGGGATGGACGCGGGTTCGAATCCCGGTTAGGGCTGGGACAGTTTAAAGGATCTGAATGTTTGAGTTTCCTGATCTGCCATAACACCCGTCGGCATGTAAAAAAAAAAAAAACACGCTAATACCAGTACATCAGTCCTATATGAGCATGTATTCAATATGGACGGTGGGTGTTAGCGCCGAAGTAGTGATACGTGGAGGTGTATGGAGCGTTGAACTGCTGGTCCTTAGGAAACGGATTTCCGTGCCCAGTATTTATCTATCTATTCTAGACGCCTCAATCCCGTGAGGGGTGGCCATAAACAAATCGCCTCCATGTCGCCCTGTCCAATGGCACTTCACTGCCCCACTCCCGGGTCACACACCCCTCTCTCATATACCTCTCCACTCCATCCCTTCATCTCATCCTTAGCCTCCCCTTCCCTATCCCCCCTCCTCCTCACTCACATACACTCTCCTCGTTAGTTTCTCGCTCTCCACCCTCTCCACATGGCCAAACCACCTCAAAGTATTTTTCAGACCTGTGCACATAAAAAAATGCAACTAAAAAAATCACTGCCAATGTACTATACTCCTTGTGCACTAACTTGGCCTAAAATTGCCAGCTTTTCCTCCTGAATTCTGAATTGTAACAATAGATCGGTACTTGAATATGCTGCTAGTCATGAGGAAGTGCTGTGGAAAGGATGCAGAGGTGAAGCGTTGTCCTTTTGCCACCGAGTTAATTGA
Organism: Coenobita brevimanus; assembly: GCF_032717465.1. Classification (NCBI taxonomy): domain Eukaryota; kingdom Metazoa; phylum Arthropoda; class Malacostraca; order Decapoda; family Coenobitidae; genus Coenobita; species Coenobita brevimanus. The sequence continues at coordinate 5,217,938 of NC_136964.1, forward strand.
AAAGAGCCACAAAGGGGCAATAAACTAGGCCAAGTTAGTGTGACAGGCCTATAGTTTGATGTGTCGGTAACTACTGGTATGTTTTATGTAGCATGAGGACAGGGTGGGTGCCGGCTGTGTGTGGCCTCGCCCTCTACTACTACGCTGAAGACTTCTCCTGGCGCTTGGTGGAGTGGCTGGAACTCCTGAGGGCCATGGGCTTTGGTCGGGTGTTCTTGTACAACACTGACGTTCATCCCAACATAGCCAAAGTGCTCGATTACTACCAGAAGGACGGCTTTGTACAGGTCACAGACTACGCCTATCCACCACCCTACATAAACGAGCCTGCCATTAGAAGGTAAGTTAAGCTGTTATCAGGCCTTTATCCTAGACACTGATGCATGTTTTATTTATTTTTCTGCAGTGTTTCAGGACTGGAGGTGATAGGAAGCTTTAAGAGAAACACACTGAGGTGGTTTGGCCATGTGGAGAGGATGGAGAGCGAGAGATTGACGAGGAGAGTGTGAGTGAGGTGGATGGGGGGAGAGGGAGGGGGAAGCCAAGGATGAGATGGAGGGATGGAGTGGAGAAGTGGGTGTGAGCTGAGAGCAGGGCAGTAAAATGGCAGGGGACAGGGCGACATGGAGGTGATTTGTTTGTGGCCACCCTTTACCGGACTAAGGCGTCTGGCAACAGATAGACAGTTTCAGCACCTATTTACACATTTGTTTGTCGCTGGAGTTATATGAGCAGGATTTTAAAAAAATCAAGGAAATGACCAAATTCGAGAAATTTTCAGAAGCCATTGTTGCCACCTTGCCCAAATGAAGGAGGGTGTAAAATATATAGGAAGTGGGAGTGATTACCAAATGTGAAAGGAGGTACATAAAGCCAGCAGCCATCTACATACTACAGGTATCGTGCTAAAAAGGCAATGATGTAGTTCTTCCAGGGATGTTTATGCTCAGACAGACTCTCGTTAAAGATAATTCATAGTCGTTTAAAGTTTGTATCTGGCATTAGGAAACATTAGAAAATTGACAAAATAACACCATGATCTAATTTCTTAAAGTCTAGATTATCCTTTACAGCTTCGTGTCCAGTTATATCTGACCATTTTGTAGAGAGTTTCTTGTCTAGTTTTCATCGTACAATAATTTTCTGTTTTTGTCTCGTAGCTTACAATCTTCTTGCTTGCTCTTTTTTTCCTAGACTATGTTCCTTTGACTGCACTTGTGAGCAGTTTTTACACCATATTGTTATCAGGAGGCAGACCGAAAAAGACCTGGGACGGGGTTATAGAGTATGACCTAATGGATAAGTGACTGGACAGAGCGGCTGCTAGAGATCGTGCATTGTGGATAGCCGCTATATGGTGACGAAAGCCGATACCTGAAAGCAATTAGGAGCCTTTATAAACTAAGGAAAATTCCATTGTACGTCAGTTTATCTAGCAAAAATAATATATACAACATAATATTTACAGGCTAAGTCATGACGCCTGATTTTGCTTCATATCAGGAGTGAATACAATCATTATCATAAGCACCATCTCAGCCCTCATTCACTATTACCTGAGGAAGAGAAATGAAAAACAGAATATATGTAAATGAAACTACTAGTGAAACTGGTCTACACAAACATTTATTCATTTACAGCCTTCGAAACGCTTGGTACCATCAAACAGACCAAAAGATCCACACAATACTCACCAGATTTGTTGCACGATAATTTCTACAGGAATGTACAGTAGATCAGTTTTATTTTTGTGCACAGGTAACAACACCAAAATTTTGTTTGCCAGCTAATTATCTAATAGACAAGCACATGTTACCCGCGAAGGAAAGTCATCATAAACACAAAACTTCCTCAACTGAGTTCCACAGGACTCTGTTGCTTCACCTACATGTACACTTTCTAACCTATTTGATACTCCCACATCCCAGCTGCCCACAAATATTATCTAATATCCACATTGCATAACTTCATCCACATACCACATCATAGCCACCACCTGGTCCGTGGTTCCCATTTGATGATCTGTCAAGCCAAATCTCCCCCACACTCAACAACAGTATCAAGGATGAACACATGTACATCCCTCACATCACATTTAGTGTACCTGTGTCTCATATCCATTGTACTAAGCTCCTCTGAGATACATGATACTAAACTAACCTCTAGGACCGTATACAAGACCTAAGAGGCGGTGTTCCCCTACTAAGAACAGACTTTAGATAACAAAAAGAAACACTCTTCCTACTCCACAAATAGTATAGATCAGTGATGCCCTGTGCTTCCCCGGCAGGGTTCCTATCCTATCTAACACCCACTACAAAACACTGCAAGCCATACAGAACAACACTTTATACATCAACACCGCTACATCACTCCCAGCATCATTGCTAGTACACAGTACACCTGCCATTATATGACAGCCACACAATACTAGACACAAAACAATCCTCATACATTGATAATCAGATCCTGTCCAACAATATCCCACCACCAAACATCCCAACACTAGTACCAAAGAAGCACCTACATACTCATTTTACATGCAGGGCAATACAACACTTTGATCAGAGCACTATACCACAACCCACTGCTCCAGGCGTCCATCCATCAGAGGTACTGTACCCTTAAACTGAGGTAATGGAGTTCACATAGCTAGGCTTACATCAAGACATCACCCAGCCCTCCTTAGTTATCAATTTAGACTTGGGCTGGATGGAATCACAATTGACACGTGCCCCGCATGTAGAATAGGCCCACACAATGTAACCCACATAATGGAGCACTGCACAGCACATGTTCCATTCGAAATCAGACATATAAATGGTGCAAGGAACTTATGGGACTACCCCAGTAGAGGCATAAGCTTACCAGCGGTCGACCGGTCTCCTGGGACAGGCTGACCGGGGTGGGCTGAACAATGGCATCAGCAATTCCACTCTTTTCTGTATTAATCTTTACGTTTTAGGACCTCAGTACAAATATGATATTGCACTGAAATCCCTGTTATGCTGTGCTGTTTTGTCGATCGCAGCAACTCGGGTTATTATACTCAGGCGAAGTCACCCACACCTATTTAACTGAGTGTTGATGTTTATGTTTACAAGATATCCTGCTTCTGTCATATCAGTTGAGAGTATTGAAATGGAAGACTACGTTTTCCCTTTTTACTGTCGTGTCATAGCTGTTCAGTGGGAGGAAAACACCAGATCAAGTACACAACGTCACAATAGCCATTATTACAAAGATGTACAGTCTGGAAGGTGTTTCAGTATCGGTTCAGAGATTAGTAAAATGAAGGGAAGTCATAACCTCCTCCGTGTCTATCTCTGTGTTGTTGCTGCATGAGTTTGTGGTGTAGTTTGTTATAATCTGCATCCCATCCCATTGCAGAGTAACGTTAAATTATTTTCACTTATTCTTGAACCTGGAGCAAAAACAACTCTTGTGAATAAGATGGAGAAGTAGCTAATTTCATACTAAAGAAATATTGCCCACGTGACCTAATTTTTACCTAAGTAGTTTGTCTTTTCAAGCTATCAAGCATCTCTGGAGCTGGATTCCGTTGAGGTGAGGTCAGTGGCGCAGTGCCGCTAGGGACTGGGTAGTTGCCAGATATTCTTTGAGCTTCTCTGGAATTGGTAATTCCATGGCCGATAGCTCGATCTGAAAATATCCTTGTTATGTAGGAGAATAGGTTTTCTGCTGATGAGTCTAAGTTGGCAGCTTCGATACACCACTAGCTCCGTCTATGAGGTGTTTCTAGCATTATCCCTGTGTATCAATATTCTGTGAGAAGTTTCTAACATTGTTCATATATATCATTATTCTGATATATTAGGAGACAAGATGGAGTAAGGTGTAGCGGCCTGAGACTACCACAGGTGTACCCAGTTCAACCCTGTGCCAGACCACGCACACTCTCCTTCCTTTCCATCCTTTCCACTTCACCTTTGGGTGCCGAAATGGCTCGCTTGGTAGGCTGCTGTACTCAGGCAGTTGCAAGCGCTGGTTCGAATCCTCTTAGCCCAACTGTATGGTGGGTGAGGTGAGTGACTGAAAATTTATACAGTAGGCCCCGGGTCGAGTCCCATAATTGTCATAACCTTTAGAAGCCGAGGTGAAGTAAGGTGGAGCGGCCTGGCACTCTGATAAAGGTGTCTCGAGTTCGACCCCTTCGTCTGGGACGGTTCCTTTATTGGGTTCCTAAATAGTTCACTTGCTAAGCTGCTGTACTCACGCAGATGCAAGCGCTGGTTCGAATCCTCGCAAAATTTTCTCCCTGGGGGTAGGGGGGTTCAAGAATACTCCCCCAGTATCCCTGCTTGTCGTACGAGGCGACTAAAAGGGTTGGTGGTGGGTTAGTGCCCCACCCCGTAAAAAGAACTAACTAAAAAAGCAAATAAAGCGCCTCGGACCCGGACGGACCATACGTTGACGACTAAGGAACGGACAAAGGACATTCTGAGAGTAGGAACGTGGAATGTGAGAGGAGTGAATGATGAAGTGAAAGAGAGAGAGATTGTCCAGGTGCTTGAGGATGCAAAAGTGGATATATGTGGATTGACTGAAACTAAATGGAAAGGTGAAAGGATGAGAGAATGGGAATACGGTGTAGGTATATGTGCGGGAGTCAGTGAGAATGAGAGGGCAAGAGAGGGAGTATGTCTGATGATAAGCAAGAAGTGGAAGGAGAATATAAGAGAGTATGGAACAGTGGGTGCAAGGATTGTATGGGTGAGGATGAAAGTAGGTATACAAGCATGGGCGATTGTATGTGTATATGCTCCAACAGAGGATCGAGTGGCAAGAGTGAAAGATGAGTTTTGGGCGAGAGTAGAAGCATGTATGGACAAGTTTGAGAGGAGCGAGAGAGTGCTGTTGATTGGAGACATGAATGGCAAAGTCGGGAATGTACGAGTGGATGGAGTGGTTGGTCAGTGGGGTGTGCCAGCGGAAGTAGATGGGAATGGTAGTGCTTTGGTGGACATCTGTGCTGGTAAGGGGTTGGCAATAGCCAACACCTACTTTCGTCATAAGATGATCCACCGGTATACATGGAGAGTAATGAGGAGGATGGATGGTGAACTTGTTGAACGAAAGGCAATGATAGATTACGTGTGTGTGGATGAGCGAATGAGAAGACAAGTGTTGGATGCAAGGGTGTGGAGAGGGTGGGGGAATGGAGTCTCGGACCATCACTTAGTGATGGCCAAGGTAGAGCTGCAAAGAAAGTGGTTGAGGAGGCGAAGGGGAAGACAGGAGGAAGCAGCTCCTGTGAGAAGAGTGGAGAAATTGCAAGATAGTGAGAAGAGGACAGAGTATAAGAGCATAGTGGAAGAAAGATTGGGAAGGTATGAGCTAGAGCAGATGGAAGGGTGGAAGACGTATGTAAGATATTCACGGAAGAGATAAGCACAGCGTGTGAGGCGGTTTGTGGAGTGAGGAGGAGATGCAAGGGTGTGCAAGGGACAGCATGGTGGAATGATGAGGTGAAACGAGCTGTGGAACAAAAGAAGAAGGCATATGGTGAATGGTTGGCGAGTAGAGGTAGGGAGAGAAGATGAGAGAGATCAGAGAGAGGTATATGTGAGCAGGAGAAGGGAGGTTAAGAGACTGGTGAAGGAGAGTAAGAAGAAAGTGGATGAAGAGTTTGGGAGGAATCTGAGTGTGAAATGGAGGGAGAGTAAGAAATTGTTTTGGAAGGAGGTAAAGAAAGTAAGGCAGTGTGAAAGGGGAAATAGTAGGGGAGTGAAAGATAGGAATAATAGATTGTTGGTGGAGAAGAGAGAGAAATTGATGGAGATGGAAGGAGCACTTTGAGGATTTGTTGAATGTAGAGAGTGAGAGCAGTGTGAGTATAAGTGGTTGGGGAATGGCTGGGAGAAGAAGAGATGAGAGGAGGGAGGAAGAGATCAGTAGGTCGGAAGTAGTGGAAGCGATGAAGAAGATTAAGCTGGGAAAGGCCCCAGGAATTGATGGAGTGTGTGGTGAAATGCTTAGGTATGGGGGTGAGATTGTTGTGGAGTGGATATGGAAGTTGTGTAGATTGGCTTGGGAAGAGGGAAGGGTTCCAGAGGACTGGAAATCAGGTATAATTGTTCCTCTGTACAAAGGAAAAGGGAGAGAGAAGTATGTGGTAACCATAGGGGTATTTGCCTTCTTAGTGTGACTGGTAAAATATATGGTAGAATACTCATTGATAGGGTTAGGCATATGACAGAGGAGCTAGTTGGAGAAGAACAAGGGGGATTTAGGAAGGGAAAAGGGTGTGTAGATCAGATATTTGTTCTAAGATGTTTAGTGGAGAAGTATCTAGAGAAGGGAAGGAAAGTGTACGCTGCCTTCATGGACTTGGAGAAAGCTTATGACAGAATAGATAGGAAAGGTATGTGGAAGGTATTAAGAATATATGGAGTGGAGGGGAAATTGTTGAGTGCTGTGAAGAGTATGTACGAGGGAGCTAGGGCTTGGGTGCGAGTGGATGGTGAGCTGAGTGAGTTCTTTGATCTCAATGTGGGACTGAAACAGGGGTGTGTAATGTCTCCTTGGCTGTTTAATATATATATGGATGGGGTCGTAAAGGAGGTACAAGGTAGGGCAGTGGATGTGGGGGTGGCCTTAATGAATGAGGGTGAGATTTGGAAGCTTCCGGTGTTGCTGTTTGCTGATGATACAGTATTGTTGAGTGAAGATGAATGGGAGTTGCAAGGTTTGGTGAATGAATTTGGGACAGTGTGTAGGAGGAGGAAGCTGAAAGTTAATGTAAACAAAAGTAAAGTTATGGTGTTTGAGAGGAATGAAGTCACAGAGTGTGCAGTGAGGTTGGATGGTGAGGATATGGAGAATGTGAGTGCATTCAAGTACTTGGGTAGTGTGATGTGAGTAAGGATGGAACTTTGGGGGATGAAGTACGTGAAAGGGTACAGCAGGGAAGGAAGGTTGTTGGCACACTGAAAGCAGTGATGAGAAATAGGGAGGTGAGTATGGAAGTTAAGAAGTCACTGCATGATGGTATTGTGATCCCTACCCTGACGTATGGAAGCGAGGCGTGGACCTTGCAAGAGGGGAACAAGTCAAGAGTGAGAGCAGTGGAAATGAGTTACTTGAGAGGAGCATGTGGAGTGACATGGAGGGACAGGTTGACGAATGAAGAAGTGAAGGAACGTTGTGGGGTAGATGTGGATGTGGTTGAAAAGATTAGGAGAAATACACTGAGGTGGTTTGGACATGTGGAGAGGATGGAGAATGAAAGACTGACTAAGAGGGTGTATGTAGGTGAGGTGGAGGGAGGGAGAGGGAGGGGTAGACCGAGGATGAGGTGGAGGGATGGAGTTGAGAGGTATATGAGGGAGGGGGGGGTGAGTTGGGGGGAGGGGAGTCAAATGGTGGGTGACAGAGTGACTTGGAGGCGTTTTGTCTGCGGCCACCCTTTGCGGGATTAGGGCGTCGGGCTATAGATAGATAGACTGATATATTACTATTCCATTATATTTGTGTTCATTCTGCTATTTTCTGGTTTATCCTATATGTTACTTTAATTCTATTGTTATATATTTTGGAGCATGAATATTGGTTGTAAAGCATTCTGTAATGTTCTGGGGACCTGTACAGAGGTAATAAATAGAGTTGGTCCAGTCAATTGCCGTCCAACGAGGCCCGGCAGTTGCAGAGTTCACACCTTTCCCAACGTTCTCCACTTGGCTGCTTTGCCTATGACCCATTGAGGGAGGCTGTAAGCAGATCACAATGCATGCGTCGCCGATCCAGGGAACAATGGTTTGGTTCAACTGTAGGGCGGGGTACGGGTTCATCAAGTGCCAGGACACTGGGCGCTAAAGTCTTCGTGCACCGCCATGCTGTAGTTGCACAAATCCACGGCATCTTGGACGATCCCTCGGGGATGGCAAGGCGGTAGAATTTGCTATCACTGGGACTCCTAAGAGTCCTGAGGCACAGGATGTTACCGGGTTGGGGGCAGTGTTCTGCCCAGGCATGGCGGTGCCACTTGGCCCGGGGACACCAGGCCAGGGTCCCTGCAAGTCCCGGAGATGGTAACACCATCGTTAGAATGTATGTTGCAATGGCGAGAGCTTTATGTGAGGGTGACAAGGGAGCATTACGGGTTCTTCTTCCCAAGATCTTTGACAAGAACGGGCTTCCTCGCCTTGTTATTCCCTAGTGCTTCGCCCTTGATGTACGTCCTGCCTCCTGTCGTCGTCGAGAGTGTAAGGTCCGATTGCCGCAGCCTTTCTCTTCCCGACAGACACCACGGAAGCAGCAGCAGTTGGACATCCCATAACTTAGCGCAACTGCCCATCTTTGGCTATTGACAGAGTTCAGACCAGACCATAGACACAGCTTTAGATCCTCCTGGGAACCACCACTAGTCGCCAGTGTGCCAGTGCCTAAAGAGGGGCAGAACACTTCTGACTCCACTTCTGTGGCCGAGGATGAGTCGACCGATTCTTTGGCCGAGGAGGCTGTCGTAGAACCCTCCTCTTCTTCAGCTGTGGTGGGCGGCCCATCTCTCCCAATGACCGTCAGCTCAAGGTGTTTGTCTACCAACACCTTCTGGCTCTTGGCTCCCACACCCTGTCGTACCAGTTTGGGGGATTGTACTATAAGACCTTGTATGATCTCGTACAGGCTAATGACCTGGGTGTGGGGGTTCATTTAGCCTGATTGTCAGAGGTGAAATGATCGACCTTGTCGAGCTTTGAGCTTTTAATTTTATGCTACCTGCTTGCTTGGCTCCTTAGACCAGTTTCCTGCCCTGTTCTTCTATTTAAAAGTATTGCTGTTAACTGTCATGTTTGGTCTAATGCCCCTCTTAGTGGGTGATGGCCATTAAGCTCTATCTAATTAACTAACCAATAGCTGACTAGCTCCAGCATTTGTGCCACTTGCACCTTCACTTCTCTTTTTGTCTGTATATACCTGTATAAAGAGTTCAGTTGAAGATCCTGTGCATTTGCTTCACTTCCCAGCCAAGAACACGACTTACTGGTACAGTGAGTAGGACACATCTGGAATCGGCACCTCAACTAGAGCTAATCGACTTTTACAATGGCAGAAATCAAGGCACTAGTCCAGTTATGCAGCAACAGCAAGAAGCGCATCAGAAGCAACTGGGGAAACTACTCAGTCGCACTGCACCAACATCTTTCTGCGCTACAGTAGCTACAAATGCAGTTAGCATCCCCAGTTTCTCTCCTTTCGACTCCATTATGGAACTCTGGAATGATTACCAGGCAAGATTTGACACGTTTGCTGGACCTAACTCGATTCCTAAGGAAATGCTGGTTCAGGTTTTCCTAACCAACCAGACAACCACCACCTACAAGGTTGTGAGCACCATGGCAGGGCAGCAAACCAGCCCAGGGACCTCAATCATCTCACCTAGGAGGACAATAAGTTCATGGAAAGCCAATATGAACCCAAAGCGTTTCACTGTGAGGGAACATTTTAGGTTCTGGTTCGACATGCAGCACAAACCAGATGAGACGCCACAGGATCTTGCTGCACGGATACACCAAGACACCACAACCTGCGATTTTACATCAATAAAGGATCCATAGGACGAAGCCGTGCGGACACGCTTCATATGTTCAATCAGCATTGAGGCAGTTCTAAAGGCTCTCTTCGAGATCAACAACAATGACCTGACTTTCATCAAAGCTGAGGTGGTGGAGATGGAAGATGCTGCGAAGTTTGCAAAAGAGACAGCACATACATCCAAGGCTACTGCTACATCTACACCTGTCCTAAAGGTGGGTCAAAAGGAGTAGGCTCCATCAGGGGAGAAGAAAACCAGTAAGTCAACACCAATGTTTCCCATGGGAACGTGTGCATTATGTGGTAAGACGAATCGCCGGTTGAAGGATTGCTGTTCACCAACACTAAATGTAACTTCTGGGAGAAGAGGACACATATTGAAGCAGTACGTCATAAGAAGAAGCACAGCAAGGAGTCAGTTCACCATATTACAGAGGTACTGCCTATGTTAATTGTCAGAAACATCCCTGGTCAAGACCCAGCAGTACAACAACTCCAGCTGAATGGGATGTCTTTCAAGTCTGAAGTGGACACTGGTGCTAGTGGCAATTTCTGCTCCAGGCAGGTCTGGATATGGCTTGGCAAACCGACGTTACACCCTGCCAAGGCTCACTACGTTACTGCCGCAGAAAAACCCATACAAGTTATATTTTCATTGCAGTGGCTATGTGGGATAGTTCTGCATTACAGGTCTCCAAAGTCATGTTCAGCATCTTGACGCCTCCTCATCTCAACTGGCTGGGCAGGACTTCGATTAATTCACTGATTATTGATGTCAGCAGGCTAATTCAGGAACCCAGGGCTAACACCTGCAGTGATGAAGTACATGCCATCAAAGAAAAGCCACTTAATACCATGCCTCATTATGCCTGCCAGCAGTTGTGCAAGGAGTCTCCAGATTTATTCTGACCAGAACTTGGCTGTCTTACGGATGTTAAATTGGAGGTCAATTCAAGCCAGAGACTAAGCCAGTCTTCTGCAGGCCAAGCACTGTTCGCCATTCTGGAGAACCCTGAACATGCTTACAACGCAGGCATCAGGAAGTGTCTGGGTCCCCACGCAGTTCAACAAGTACGGGACCCCTCTAGTGCCAGTACGGAAGGCATACCTGCCAGCTCAGCAGAAACCAGGGCTATGGGTCTGCAGAGACGATTCAGTGACAGTCAATCCACAAATTGAGAAGCATCGGCATCCACTGTCGTGCCAGAGGACCTGATGCAAATGCTGAATGGTGACTATTACTTTACAAAGACTGATCTGGCTGATGCTTATAACCAGATCATGTTGGCACTAGAAAGCCAGAAATGGCTTGAACTAAGTACAGACCACCCATTTCTACACGACACATCTACTTTCTAGGATTATCTCAGGTCTTGGGTAATTCCAGGAGGTCATGGGCCAGCTCACCAGTGATCTATGTGGAGTTACCTTTAATTTTGACGACATTCTCGTCAGTGGTACCACTGCAAAGGAACATCTACAGAATCTTTGTGCCCTGCTACAATGTCTATGGAACAGGAGCCTGCACTGCAGCTGGGAGAAGTGTTTGTTTGTTCAGCCTATGGTTCACTACCTAGGCAACACTCTTTCACGGGGCAGTATTGCCAAGGGATGGAAGGTGGATGCTGATGCTAAGATGTCACCACCAGTCAATGTCACTGAACTACGTTCATTCCTGGGCTCGGTGTAGTTTTATGGAAAGTTCATACAGAACCTTTCTACACTGGCTGAGCCGCTCACCCGTTTAATAAGGAAAGACATACCATGGAAGTAGGGTACAGATCAAGCAATTTTTCAGTTTCTGAAGAACATTCTGTGCACAGACACTGTGCTTGCTCACTTTGATCCTACCAAGCAGATCGGCATCTAATGTGACTCTTCCAATGCTGGAGTTGGAGCAATGCTGTTTCATTGCTGTTAGGATGGCACCGAACACACGACTGCCAATGCTTCAAAGAGACTGACACATACACAACGTCGTTAGTCAGATGCAGAAGGAAGCCGTGGCAGTCATCTATGAACTACAGAAATATCATTGATTCCTGTATGGACGGAAGTTCATCGTGGTCATGGATCACTAGCCACTGGTTGTGCTTTTCAACCCTGCAAAGGGAACACCAACCCTGGCAGCAAACCAACTGGCTTAATGGGCATTTACAGAGTCACTATGACTACAGCATCGAGTACAGAAGTATGGCGGACCACAGCAATGTTGATGCTCTCGGCCGTCTACCAGTTGGCAAAGGCGCCATCTTCGACATCTCCACTGTTTGCACAATTCATGACAATAGTCAACAGTTCAACCCTTCAGACACAGGATTGTTGGCTAAGGAGTCTAGCAGGAATCGGTCATTTCAGCCGTTAAGCACAACATCAAGGAAGGATGGCCACATGCAATTGACTCGGAGTTGTTGCAGTTTTACAAGAAACTGGCAGATTCCCTCTCCACAGAGAACAGATACCTAGTTTTTGGAGCAAGGATCGTCATTTCGGACAGGTTGAGGAGTCAAGTGCTGGAGCTGTTTAATCTGTGACATATAGGAATCTAAAGGATGAAACAGCTTGCAAACTCCATGGTCTACTGGCCTCAAATTGCTGATGAGATAGAGCATCTGTGCTGAACCTGTACATCTTGTGCTGAACACCAGAACATGATGCCAAAAACGGCAAACCACCCGTGGATGCTACCCGACCTTGGAGCCGGGTTCATGTGGACCATGCCATCAACTTCCTGGAACAAGCTGGTTGGTACTGGAGATCGCTAACACTTAACCCGCGGCGTCCCGTCGACGTACTTCCACGTCCTCACGTTATGTCACTGCCAATCCCGTTGACGTACTTCAATGTCCTGCAATTGCAAGGTTCATAATTTCCACAATTTTCAAAATTCGCGTGAGATTTTCAATTCGCCCACGTACCCAAGCCTCCCCTACCTGCCCCGTGGGCAGCATCCCAGACCCCACGTGACCTGTGCTCGCCCTTGTCTCGGTCACTCACCTGTTAGCAGTGACCCAGGTCAGACATGGTGTGTAAAGGTCTCTCAGACGACGAAATACAATCCGCCCTGGATGCCTTCACTGGAGATAGTGATTCTCCACTTGATGATGATGTGGTGGATCGAGATTATGTGCAGCCTGAGGAGGAAATAACAAGCAGTGATGAGGAGGTCCCTTCGCCCCGGAAAAAGTGGTATGTCACGTATCATAAGGCAAGGGAAGGCCAGCCTGCACCCAAAACACCTGCATGGACCTCTCTCCATCCTCTAGAGAGAGATTCTGATGAGGACGAGGATGAGGACGATGACGATGACGGCGGCTTAGGACGTGATGTTGCCTCGTGGTTGGGGAAGGAAAAAATCTCACCCCGAGGATCAGAAGGTGGGGCGAGAAGGCAAATAAAGTATGGCCTAGTGTTTTGTCTGGGGAAGGCGAAAGTGGTGTGGTGGGAGTGCGGGGTGAAAGGGAAGTGGTGTGAGGGAGGCAGCACGAGCACGTGGTGCACGTAGGCCTAGGGGAGAGGAGGTGGAGCCACTCCCCAGCACGTCTTTCGCCATACAATATTCCCAAACTTCCTCCACACAGCCCCAGGATGTGGGGAAAGGAAGGAAAGGGAAGGGAAAGGGAAAAGGAAAAGGGAGAGGGAAGAGAAGTGCGAGTGATGAAAGGCGCCGCTCTCCACCTCCCCCCCCACCACCAATGTTGCGTTGTGCCTTCAGCCATGTTTCAGAGAGTACCATAACTTCCTACACTACTGAAACTGTGTGGGATGGCGATATGACGCTCAGTATAATTAATGGTAAGGCCAGTCAGTATGTGCCAAGTCTTATATAAACTTGAAACGGGTGTAATGTTTGCAGGAAAGTAATGTATAAGTTGAGAAATAGTGTAAGTTGAACGAAGTGATATGAAAACTACACCCACTGTATAAATCTGCGAAAATATGACGCTCAGTATAACACTCTGGTCAGTAAATATGTGATAGCAAGAATATAAAGTGGAAACGGGTGTAATGTTAGCATGAATAAAACGTATAAGTTGAAAAATAGTGTAAGTTGTAATAATTGATGTCATGAGTACACCCACTGTGTAAATCTGCGAAAATATGACGCTCAGTATAACACTCTGGTCAGTAAATATGTGATAGCAAGAATATACAGTGGAAACGGGTGTAATGTTAGCATGAATAAAACGTATAAGTTGAACAATAGTGTAAGTTGTAATAATTGATGTCACGAGTACACCCACATTCTGGTCAGTAAGTATGTGATAGGAATTATATAAAGTGGAATTTGTTGTAATGTTAGTAGTAAGGTATTTTATAAGTTGAATACTAGTGTAAGATGAAACAAATGATATCGCGATAACACTCCCTGTGTAAGTACGCGCTAATATGACGCTCAGTTGCATCGTAAGTTCTGAAATTATGTGATATCAATTATATCAAGTGTAAATATGTGCAATGTTAGTGGAGAATTATTATATAAGTACAAAAATAGGTTGTAAGTTGAAATAGTAGTCATAGCGACTTCACCGTGTGTGTTATTATGCGCTATTATTACGCTATATATTTACGTAAGGCCTGAAATTATCTCAAAACAGTTCTATAAAGTTGAAAAGTGTATAATGTTATTAGAAAAGTATTATGTAAATAGAAAAAACACAATACGAGTTGAAACAACAGTCACAGCGAGTTCACTCACTACGTAAATAAGCGCTAACATTACGCTAAATGTTATCAAAAGGCCTGTGAATACGTAAAAACAGTTCAATAAAATGTAAAATGGTATAATGTTATTGTAGAAGTATTATGTAAGTAAAAAAAATGATATGTATCATGATTTTCGAATGTTAGCGATTCATCGTGACCAAGTTGCCCAATTTTGCTCGTTTCGCACGATGGTACAATGCTTATTTCTGCTTTATTTTTATATAAAATCCAATATACTCTTTTATCACATGTTTTTATGTTTGTAATAAATACATATCTACTTACTTTCATTGGTTTTCCAGACTTATAATACCATAGAAAACGTTAGAGGCTCAGACCGCCTACGGAGAACACGGGGCCAGGTGGGACCAAGGCATACCTGTTTAAGGTAATTATGGACCCCGGGGAACAATTTCTTTGCCACTGACCATTGTTTCTGACCAAAAGCGAAAGTTTTAGCAAAAAAAAAAAAGGGTCGAAAAATGGTCGGGATTGGGGGGTACCAGTGGTGAAAAAGTGGTCGGGACGGAGCGGGTTAAGAATCTCTGTATACACCCATCAAGTTCCACGTCCACAAGTGCCACGACATACGTGTTGGTGGAGAATTTCGTCCATTTTGATTATCCCCACACCATTCTTATGGACAATGCAACTACTTTCATGTCGGAGAAATTCTAGACATTTTGTGAAAGAAGGATTCCACTCCTCACCGGAGCCCCATATCACCCGCCGAATGAATGGAGCTGCCTGGCATAATCATTCAAGCAGTCTCTGTGGAAGACTACAAAATCTCCCAGTGCTGCATTACAGGAGTCCCTACTCCAGTACCAACATATACCACTGGATTCTGGCTATTCACCCAGCTAGCTGCTCAATGGACAGCAGATTCGGTGCAGGCAGGATGCACTCTTCCTCGCTCCCGCTCTTGCTGCACAAGGAAGAAAGCAGAAGCAGCTAAGTTCCAGCAGCTGGAACACAACCAGGTGGGTTCGAAGGTGGTGCATTAATACAAAGTCAGAACACCTTGCTATGCCCTCTATTGTGGTCCCAAGCATAACAAGTAGCCACGATGGGTTCCAGCGGTGGTTACAAAGGTTTTCGCCTTCCACACAGTCAGTGTTCACGTTTATTCAAGAGACCCTACCTGGCGTCGACACACTGACCAGCGACGCCCTCGCCACGGATCAGAGCACGACATGGGTCCAGGAAAGGCATCAGCAATTACTACAGAAAGCCAGGAGGTTGGAGACAACCTTAGAGGCAAAGTGTGTCCAAGGGACTTATCTGCAAAAGGCCAATACGGACCAAACGATCTGAGATGTTCAGGGAGACTTTGCAAGAAGACGACAAGTCAAGACATCGTTTCGGGCATCCTTCACCTGGCGGGGAGCTGTTATGTGAAAACCTCTCCTTCTGGTGAGTTGAAGCTGCCGGCTTCGAAACACATTGGCTTCCTATGAGATGTTTATAGCATTGTCCATGTATACCATTATTCTTCTTTATTATTGTTCTGTCATAGTTTAACCATCGTACTATTTTCTGGTTTATGCTTTATGTTGCTTTAATTCAATTGTTACTTATTTTGGAGCATGTATATTGGCTGCTATGCATTCAAGAATGTTTCAAGGACCTGCATCGAGGTTATAAATAGGGCTGGCTCGTGCTGCTCAGGTCAGTTGCTGTCTACCTCCAGTGCATGTGCCACTTGTACCTTCACTCTCTTATTGTCTGTATATACCTGTATATAAAGAGTTCAGATGAAGACCCTGTGTGTTTGCTTAATTTCCCAGCCAAGAACGCAACAGTTATGGAGTGTCATATCCTTAGGCAAGAGCATACCGGTACATTTTTGTTCGTTACTTCTTGATAAATAACAAAAATCCTTGAGCTAACTACATTTGCTCGAGTGCTTTTCATAACTACAGGTAGGCGGCTCTTAATAGGTACTGGAGCCATCTTCCTACTAAATCACGTGGAGTTCGAACAGATCTGGAATTGTTGAAAATCTGACATTTTTTTAATGTACTTTCTTACCTCCAAGATTTGTTTTTCCTGGTATTAAAATTATTTCTAACATTTATAATCCGCTTTCGTCCTGCTGTGGCTGAGTGGTTAGCATCGCTGGCTGTGAAGCTGCAGGCCCGTTAACGCCAGGGTTGGAATCCTGGTGCGGGCAGCTGGGGTCACTTGATTCAGGTGTCCATCCAGTCTTTGTGGGTTGGTAGGTAAAATGTGTACCTAGGGTAACACCTAGGGGAGGTACCTGTGATGACCTGGATGATGCATGGCCTTGTATTCCGGGTTATTGGTGAATAACCCGCAACGGGCTCAAAGGCCTATGTTACGGAGATGAGCACCGCGGCTAAGCGCCTCATGGCGTATGCTCCCACCTTTGCCTTTACCATTTTGTCCTCCTTTCTAGAGAAGCGTATGGTGCTGAGGGAGTCTCATATGTTGTTGTAAACTACCTTTGCTCAATGAACTTTAGGGTTTGTCCGGTTGTCAATATCTATTCCATAGTGCTGGAACTCTGTTGTTCATAGTGTACCAAACAAGGCTGACCCTTCCTAGTCCATTTAATTTCCTTAGGGTGCAGTTACATTGAGGCTAGAATGTACTTCTGACGCAAAACTGTCCGAGCGTGTTGGTTGACATAAAAAAGGGGCAAAGAATAGTTCATCTTATTGCTTCACTTTCCGGCCATTCCATTTCCTTTTTCTTTTCTTTTTTTTGAGGGGTGGGTGGGTGGGGAGGGGTGACAGCTGCACTGCGTGTGGCAATCAAAAACAGTTTGCGCAAAACATGGCCCATGAAACGAAACATAGTACTTACAAGCTTTAGCCTGACCTACACGATTGGACAGTTTGCATCTAAATATACAGTATTAACATCAGTGTGAATGTAATCTAAATCTCACATTTTTTACACTCTGCATCCATTCTGTTTGAAAATCTGAAGCAGCTTTTCTTTTAAAAATTTCTTTCCGACTGTGGGTAACGGTATCGTGACCCACCAGCGGTTTTCCACAGGCATTCTTACACTCCTTTAAAATTGTTTTTCATCTTTATAATGTTATTGCAAGGGCGTCCGGAGGGGGGGCAAGGTGGGGCGGTTGCCCCCCCTTGGAATTCCAAAGTGTGTTTCAGTTCTTGTTCAAGGATGATTGAGTGATTTGAGCAGATTCATGCATTCTGTCACTTTATGTATTTGATGTAAGTCAAGTAACTCATGTATATATGCCTATGCCTATTTGGAGTGTGTGTATTTTTGTATATTATAGCCGCACATATATGTATAATTTCTTTTATTTTGCCCCCCCTTACAAAAGTTCCTGTGGACGCCCCTGTGTTATTGTAACTTTGGTCTTGTCCTAGTCCGTGTAGTAATATTGTCTGTGTCAGTTCCAGTCATTCTAAAGGTGATGTGGTAGTCACTGGTCTCCTTTGGTGGAGCTCCTTTGGTTTCTGTTTTTTTTTTTTTTTTTTTCTTCCAAAGGCCACTGAATTCACGAGCTGTGCATCTACATCTCGCCGCTACAGTACTCACTACAACATTCACTTGATATGGTTTAGGCATTCCTGGCTTGTGAATTTTATGCATCTGGTGGCTTGGCAAAAGGACATTTATTATTTTCATTTTCTGTTCTTTTTTTTTAATGTCCCAGATTTAGTCACTTATTAATTCTCTTCAGACCAACGAAGGCCAAAGTTTTCGACGGAATTCCACAACACACATGAGCACCCACTGTGTGTTTTTCCTCGTGGTTTGTATTGGAATGATTGCATCTCCCCTCTTAAAAAAAAGAAAAATCAGCTCCATAAATTAATGACACGCCGAAATTGCTGTGCTCTCTTTGTGCTGCACAGTTATTGGGAAAATCTTCAAGAGGACATAGGAACACCTTATTCTGATCATTTTATTTGTTCTTCATGGGATTTTTGAGTATTGTCTGAGTGTTTTCAAGCCTTTATTGGTGCCTATTTACCCAGACCTAACTTAGACTATCGTAACTTATCACATTCAAATTTGTCGTAACCTAACTTAATCTAATCTATATCTAACCACACATCCCATCCTAGCTTAACCAACACCTTATATAATCATAATGCCTTGGTCTATTGAGGGATCCTACTCATGCTCTAAAACGCACCTCTGTACACATCTAGAAAGTCACTAAATCATATCAAAGGTAGGTAGAAGTTTTTGTGAAATTTTACTAGGTGGTCCTAAGTCTCCCCAAGGATTACCATTATTGACTCTCTCTGGCGTCGATTCATCTCGCATACTAAGTTGCTCACCACATGCAGTACAGACCCACCTGCTTTTCATCAAGTCGCCTTTCACATAACTTGTCATTATAGTCGGCCCCCCCACCCTTTTTTTTTCTGAGGGAACTGGGTCACTCTTCAACTTGAACACTAAGCTATGGTTGCGTGAAATTCGGTGAGGCTTAGCTGTGAAGTAGGAACCAATTCAGATGGGCATATTTTGTGTAAACAGAATGAAAGGTGCCAATGGAAAAGTCTCTTCCGAAGAATGCTGAAAGGAAAAAGAAGGAAATGTGAAAAGAGAGGTAGGGGAAAATAATTAGACGGAAAGAGAGTCGTTCGGTTTGCTTAGCTGGGATTAAAGAAAAAAAACATACTCTTTTCATCTTAACTCTGCCCAGATATCCATCCTTTTGCAGCTTATTTCACGTAGGTTCATGGAGGAAAAGATAGTATTATGGGTTTACATTCTTTTCATAACACTTTTTCATGACTGGTATCATGGTTTACTGTTACTTTACTGAGCACTGTAAATGGAAGGATGGCAATTTTAGGCCATGTGAGAGTAAAGGCTGTATAATAAGTAATGGCTCTGAGTGGGAAAAGGTCGAGAGAAGCCTTTTTCACCGATTATTATGGCATTACAGTTTAGTAAGCTCTACAGGCAACTGAAATTAATATCTGCTCTTGAATCATCAGTCCAGAAGTTAGTTTGAACATTATATGCATCCAAAACTTGCAGTAAATTTGTAGTGAACTTTTTGCTGCCTAACCTCACTTTTTTTCATTTTCAATGGTACAATGTGGTGTGGAGGATGTGGACGATGGTGGAGAGGAAAAAGATGTTCTCACAAGAAATAATATACCACACGGACTGCGTGCTGCGCCACATGCATCTCTACCGCTTCATTGCCCACCTGGACCCTGATGAGATGCCTATCCTTCCACTTCACAACAATGTAACTGATTTCCTCGATTACCTTCTCACCAAGTAGGTTTCTCACTCATTCCTGGTGGGCGCTGTTTACATTTTAAGCGATTAATGATAAAACTCTTATACATCAATTTGAAAAGTTGGTTGGGTTCTGAATATCAAGCCACAGAATTTTCGAAAGTTATAGTTCACTTTATCATATTATTTCGTGTTGAAGTGGATCGCAATTAATGTCCACAGTCGAATTATCATGCACAAAAGTTACTTCCACACAGTCATACTGAGGATCTAAATACCCTGCATCCACAAACAGCTATATGAAAATCCAGTAGATGTTTTGTGGATTAAAATCCCCTATGAAAATTTTGGACAAGCTGTGTTGCAAACTATTGGAAAAATGTAATAGTATTTTGTGCGGTTGGTGGAAATGACTTTCGAGAAATCGTGAAGTTAAATCGCCAGCAAGCTACACTGTCCAATATACTTAGCCAGAGATCAGTGTTATCAGTGTTGGTTGCTGTGAAATTACCAATGATCGTCTGCTTAAACATGAAACTGCAAAGTGGAATGCAAGCTCCCTATTTTTGACACTAATTTCTGAAGCGTTTGAGTCAGATGGACCGTGTTTAACCCTCCTGTGTTGTTGCTGACTGCACTATGTAATGTGGGATGCAGGCTGACCATACCTAATAACCACAGGTGTTCCAAAAATGACAATAAATAATTATTGGTTTGCATTCCCCTTTGTGATCCAAGATTTAAACATACAACCCTAACTTTTTATAGGCCATGGAGAAAGTAGGAGAGGTGACACTACCTTTGTCACACACACACACACACACACACACACACACACACACACACACACACACACACACACACTTGAAGACGAGGATAATACAAAGAATGACACAGGGTGGCTCTTACTTCACTCTAGTCCTCCACTCCACTGGGCGATATCTCGTGTGTGGCAGGGACGGCCCAGTCACGTTGTCTATGTCTATGCTGCATCATTTATACATTTCCTATTCCCACTGCTACACCCACGCCCACATCAGCACACTGAGCCGTCCCTACAACATATAAAATACCATAAGGCGAGGTTCTGGTGGCATGATACTTACAGGTCACCCTTTGCATTTACAGCACAGGGCTTCACGTATATCACAATCCATCGTTCATATTTCTCATATGTAAGTGCAATATTGTGGTCTGATATATTTATTGGTCGATATTACGTAGAGTGAGGAAGCTCCTAACATCTTTCCCTTATCGGTTTATTCCTGCATAAGCCATTTCAATACTTGCTTTTATTTTATTTATGAATCTTTGTCGATAATAGAAAGGGGTAATTATAATGCAAGAGACTGGTAAGGTGTTGACTTGTAAGCTGTTATAGGCAAAATAAATCGCTAAGGAAGAGGTGTTAATAAGCCTCCTCTCCCTACGAGTGTACGGGCCTAAATCCTTTGTTGGTTTAAGCTGACTCGTTTGATAAGCTGATGCTTATGTTGCTACAGTCTTTTGCCTCACCTGCTCCTATCTCTTTGAACTTAGATGCAGTGTGTGAATCCCAAGCAATCGACATGGATGCAAGGATGTCAGTGATGAACAGATGACGCGGATGACACGGATGTCACTGTTGACATAGATGACACCAATGTCACTTCTGACATAGATGGCGCGGATGACACGGATGTCACTGCTGACATAGATGACATGGATGACACGAATGACACAACACTAATGACACGGATAACACATGGCATGGATGACATGTAACAAATATGACACGAATGACACGGATGACACATGGCATGGATGACATGTAACAAAAATGACACATGACACGAATGACATGACGCAGATGACATATGACACGGATGATTCACGGCACGGATGTCACATGACACGGACGAGATAACATGGATGACAGATGGCACGGATGACACAGATGAAACGGATGACACTGATGACATGTATGACACATGACAGATGGTATGGATGACATGACATTGATGACAAATGACACGGATGACAGATGACACATATGGCATGGGTAGTGACGGATGGCACAATGTTATGGATAACCCAGATGACACGGATGACACGGGTGACACGGATGACACGAACTTCTGACCAAATTAATATCAAATCTGCACTTTTGGGGGTGATTGCTTTGGTAGGATTCTTTTCTTTAGTATCGAGGCTTATCACTTCGAAAACTGTCTCAAAAATTTTTTATATATATTGGTAGTCACTGATGGGGGTGTGAATTTATGTTTCTATGGATCCTCTACTCTCCTTTCCAAAGTTCCTGGGAAAGAAAGCAAATAAATCAACAGGACTCTTGCTTTAAATCGTTCGAAAATTTAATATACATGTCCATTGAAGGCAAAAATTATCTCTAAATTATCTGCCAAACCTGGACCACAATTAAACACCCCCGGATCCTCCATAACCTGGCCCAGTATTACCATCTCTCCATATTAAGTACTGAGTCTTTGCCAGAGATGAACATTAATATTATGATGCTAGTCACGAAGAAGTGCCATGGATAAAATGTCAAGCCATAGTATTGCCTCCTGCCAATTAGCTACATGAAATTAGCAGCCATTGGACAAAAAACTGGACCAAGTTAAGGTTAAAGAAGTATATTACACATAGCCGATATAAAATGATGTTTGGCTGTAACAAGTGAGGCATTAAGTTGGAATTTTCTTTGTCTATAGTGTCTGAGAACTGTCCCTTCCTACAGGTATGGGGTGAGACATTCGGCTTATAGGTTACGTTGGAATTTCTTTTACAATCGTTTCAAGCCAGAAGGAGAGGCGGCCCTGCTTCCAGAGTACTTGTGGATGCTACGTCACACTCGCAGACTTGCCTATCATATAAAGCATTACCCTGGCCTATTCAAGTCCTTCTACGACATGGATATCACGCGAGGGGTGGGGTCCCACGGCGCGTATATGTGCATAAAAGGTCAGTATTGTATGTGGGGTCCACTGGGGGATCCCCTATAGGCCTGAGTAACATTGTATTGATATGGAAGGGAAAACGGGAACATATCATCAGGTGAGACCAATCAGGATAAGTAGGTAAATATGTTTATCCACCTGGAGAAGGGTATGTATTCACCTGTGTTTGTTTGTTTGTCCACACGATGTCTCCAAAATTCTCAGTGAAGTTCAATGAAATTTTGTGGAAGGGTGAGTCATGTGCTAAGAAAGAATTTATTTAACTTGAGGGTGGATCCGAACCCGGATCCTGCAATGACATTGACGGAGGTATGCTCTCTGAGTGCTTTCTAGTTCAAAATGGTATATTCTAATATGGAAAACATGCACAACCAAACCTTCTTCAGAACACATAACTGGAGTAGCGTATGTCACCATCAATTATCTACTGAGAAGTATGAAATTATATCTGCTTATCTCTGTCTAGCTATCTCTATCTATCTGTCTAAACTGGACGGAACTGGAAGACGGAAAATCAACCCCTTCCCCCTACGGACCGCTTGTTAATTAGTAAGTACAAAACGAAGCATTTGCGATGGGAAATTCAGCGAGAGGACCCCTCGTAACTTGCATTAAGAATAAATAAACAAACATACCTGCTTAAGTCCACAACCTGTCCAATATCCAAATAAATAATACCTCTCGCCAAAGGTGCCATCCAGCTTTGAGAACAGGTGTGTGAATGGTCTTTTCTGTTGGCAGGTTCGTGTCACAAGCACAGGATGATGAACGTAAACCCCACAGTAGGCTTTACTGGACACTTTAGACAGTGCAGACTGGGGTGTCATCATCGTCACTCAACCATGGAGGATCTTTGGCTGCAGAAGTTTGCCCCGCAGGTGTCGCACGCCGTTGAAAAGGTTCTCCACGTACTTCGGCTTCTATAGGGCATGTAGGGCTTGTTCTTTCTCCCTTTGTATATCTGCAGGCACTACTTGTAGTCTGAGTCTCAGTAATTAAAATGTGTATAGTGTGTGTGTGTGTGTGTGTGTGTGTGTGTGTGTGTGTGTGTGTGTGTGTGTGTGTGTGTGTGTGTGTGTGTGTGTGTGTGTGTGTGCGTGCGTGCGTGCGCGCGCGTGTGCGCGTGTGTGTGTGGGGGCTATAACTCGAAACTGGTTGAAGAAAGAGAAATTTATTATTATCAAGGTATAGGACGTCGTCTCACATGGGCTTTCATTTGGCACCATGACCCTTGACCTTGAGTAACCCTAATAGGTCAAATGAAAGATCACGATTTTCAGAGGGCTAGAGCATGAAAACGTTTAAGATAGAGATATGTACTGTTATCAAGATAAAGGAGGTCTCATATGGACTCGTTTACTCTACGTATGATTTATTTGAACACCTTTACCGTAAGCAGACATCGACTCACCAGAATCCATATCATAATGTACTGTACAAAATACATCCTCATTGATAGAAGTATCTGCCATAATTTTCAACTTTTCCTTCCCTTTAAAAGGCACGGGAAGGACATCTTTCTCTGAATCGGTATTTTTAAAAGCATCCTTCTCATTCTGAGCTGCTCGAAGGGCAAGGTGTTCCCTTCTAGCAGCCGAAATTATTGGAATTTGACGGAATCATTGGACCCGTCTCTTAAAAATTCCTTCCGCAGTTTTTGTGCGGTCTTTTGTTGTTAACTGTCTTAAACATATTTGAAATGTTGAAGGAAGCTACTGTATATTTTTATTAGTACATTTTATAACGATATACTGATTTTTTAAAGTGCTGTTTTTACCTCTTTGAAAGTGTTACCCGTGTCGGCTGAGATGTTAAGCCAGACTAAACAGCAGACGACGTGCTGACTGGTGGTGAAGCCAGTTCTTCAAAATTCACAATAAAACCAATAAAACCATGTGTGCAAGCTGGGAGAGGTTAAAGCAAGAGCCTGGTTTAGTATTACTGTTCCAGGGTGAATTATTAATTGTCAGGGGGCAACAAGAATCGGCGCCGTAAGCCGGAAAAAGTTAAAATTTGACTGATTTTGTCAGTCAAAACTTACTTATATCTTTTTCCCGCTTTGACAATTGGTGACTTGCCTTCAGCCCATGGAGCAATAAATTTAGGAGACAGAAGGAAAAGAATGAGGACTATTTTGAGTAATAGTTGACAATCAACCAGAGTCAGCTCATGCCATACTTTCATCTGATACACATTTCATTTGTTGGGAATAGTCCTTTCTGGGATAATAGATCACTTAAACTGTTTAATGTTCTGAAATAAAACACAAGACCTAAGTTTTTGCCTCGTGAGTCAAATAAAGATGAAATATATTACACTGCATAGTTTACGTAACCCATTAAACAAAATATTTTTCTTACCTCAGATTTCTTGTCTTGTATATTTATATGCTATAGCTTGTGGGTAGCACTGTTCTAAGCAACTGTGACTTGTACATCTCCGCATTTGGGATGAGGAGACAGTCTATGAGAAGCTGAAGTGAAATGCTTTTAATTTGAGTGTTATAATTGTAGCATGAAAAGATAGTTTGTATATTTAAGCACCATCATCTCACTTACACAATACCTCCACTACCAACGTAAGAAAAAAATCCCAGGGATGAGTAGCACACCAACAGCCAGACAAATCCAAACACATCAGCCCCACAACTACAATACTACAACAATCAATCTGCCTCGTCTCAGAACTTGAACATATTTGAGGAAAAAATGTCCTCAAGAGTACACTCGCGGAAAAAACAATCTTTACACTGGTGAGCTGCATATATATTTGTGTGAACAGAATGAATCGGGTGAAACATCAGTCTGTGACGCTGGCAGTGCTGTGTCAAGGACAAATCAGATCTCCAACAACTAGCCCTGGCCTGAGTAAGATTCACTCATATAAACGTGTCATTGAGAAACTCCTGCATAAGTCTATAGATAACTGATATAACCATCCTACTTTAAGGGTGCGACATGAACACATATCTTTATTACAAATATACATATTACATTGTTATATTTTACATCGTGATTATTACAGGTATTTCCTATAATATTACTGAAGCATTTTGTAAAAATGGCCGAACTGTCTCAGGATTCATTGTGCTCAAAAGTGGGTCAGTATTGAAGTAAAACATTGCTGGAACAGTTGTCAGATGCCGAAAAGGTGCAATTATGTTTTAAGTGCAGGAGGCTCATACAACCTTTACTAATTGTGTAAAAAAAAAAAATGGGGGGAGGTGTCAATATTACTACTCTCCTGCAGAATATCCTTTATATGGATGTTGGCACAGCGTAATTGGGCCGCAGATAAAGATAAATGAGCGTGTATCTATCTTTATGTAAATATAAATTATTAAAAAATACCAATATATGAAGAATATACGATAGAGCGAGAGAGAGAGAAGAAATATTAAAAATACAAATATATGGAGAGAGAGGGGGGAGGGAGAGATACGTGACTTCACTTAATCTCTATTTACCGCCCCACAGGGTGGATGCGGGCTGACAGTAATACATTTCAATGCGACAGTTATTTGTGATACAATAAATCAGTTACAAATGGGCACAAAATGTCTACGTCTTGGCCATGTTCAACATGGGCCTGTTTGACTCGTCATAGGATGAATACAGACACTACAGTTTCTTGAGATGAGAGACCAAGATAAACCTCGTTCAAGAGAGAAAGAGTTTTCACGTTTATGTATTTGTGTGTGTTGAGTTAATCAAAATAAAATATCAAATTTCACTGAGGTGTTTATTATCATATACTATTATTTTTAGACAGTATGTCAGAAAATTATTTATACACTCCTTTGTCTGACGAATATTAGTCTAACACGACCTTCAGTATATTCACATAAGTCTCTTAGGAGGATTAGGTGTAACTGATACTCCAACTCACCTAGTTATTATTCCCCTATCTCCTAGCTAATTCCTCATTGAATTGGCCAACTCGTAAAGGTTAGTTAGCTAGAAGGAGTTGGACAACAGATGATGAGCCTGATGTTTAGGTCGGTTGCCTGGGCTTCCAAGCATCCTTGAGGTGCGTATTTACAACGTGCTGCTTGTACCAGATCTAGGAGCAGAAGTGATTAACATGGCAAGCTTCTTCTCCCTCATAGGATTTGAAGAGGTGCCAACTATTTATTAATTACAATGCTAATTAAAGTTAGATTACATCATGATATTTACAAGGCGAATCTAACTAATCTTAGTTTTAATTAAACTAAAGCCAAGCCAAATATTCCCTCTATGTAAATATGTTAAACACACATCTGCTTTCCATGTGAGGGCTTTTCATCCTCAGGACACGTCATCTACCACGCAGATGCAGTTTAGATCAATGGAACTTTCCAAAATAAATACATGTATTTGCAATATAGTTGTCCACAAGGGTTAAACGCAGTAGCATTTAATTTATTAATAATAAGTATTATTAAAGAGAAAGTAATCTCTGGGTTATAAAAACAGCTTGAATAGTTATTAATGTTCTCCAGGTTTTCCTCTGCTTCTAACCAGGGAAGACCATTTTAAAAAGTAAAGAGCACAACCACTCTGGTGGAAAATATTTCCCAGAGTTTTGGGGCCGGGTGAAATATGATACGCTGTATCATATAATGTGACCCTTAGCCAGGAGTTCCCTCCATAGGTCTCGAGAACACTGTTCTGCAGCCCTTCTAGGTTGTGCATCTTGACCCATTTGGTCTCCACCATTGGCTGTCTCCGGGGTAGCTGTTAACTCAAGGGGTACCAGTTTATCAATAGTTTTTATGTTGGTATTTCCCCTACATTTTATTTTTACGAGTCTCAGCACCCTCTCTGAATCTGGATGCGTGGAGACCACTTTAGCTAATGGCCACTGGGATATTGGTTGTTCTGTTTTTACTAAGACCACATCTCCTATGTTTATAGCAGACTTGTTGCTGGCAGCCTGAACCCCATAAAATCTTTCTTGTAGGCTCAAAATATAATCTTCGCTCCAATGTCTATTCCAGGTGTCCAGTACTATTCTCGGACGTTGATATCCCTCCTGCAGATGTTGTCCTAATTCATTATTTTCTATGGTGGGATCATCTACTTCCTGGATATCCACACAAGGCACCGGATGGAGCTTTCTGCCATATAACATATGAGCTGGTGTAAGTGCCTCAGTCGAAATGCTAGTGTCATCTAGATAGGTTAGGGGTCTATCATTAATCTTGGCTTCAATTTCAGTTACCATTGTTCTTAACTCTTCTCTTGTGATCTTAGTTCTGTGTAAGGTTTTCCTTAAGCAGTTCTTCACAATAGCAATCATTCGTTCGGTAAATCCATTATGCCATGGTGCTCTCGGAGCTATGAACTGCCAGGTACAATTTCGGATTCCCAGCGCCGTCTTAACCTTTGGGTCATTCATTATATTTAAAAGTAGAGGTGCTGCTTCAACGAAGTTCGTGCCGTTGTCACTTATTAATTTGTCAGGACAAGACCTTCTAGCAACAAATCTTCTAAATACGTTCAGGAATGTCTCTGAACTCAAATTTTCCGCCATTTCTAGGTGGACTGCCCTTGTGTAGGTGCAAGCAAACAGACACATGTAAACCTTATGGGAAGTTCCCTCACCCGTAACAGTTATAGCCCCTGTGTAATCAACTCCAGTTACCTTGAAGGGCCGACATACATTTACCCTATCCCTTGGTAAGGCAGGTGGTCATGGATAGTCATATGGTCATTGTTCATACCTCCTACATGTAATGCAACTTTAAGATATTTCTTTATGACCTGTCTACCATTAGGGATCCAATACCTTTCCCTGGTTCGGGCCAAAGTCAGCAGCACACCTCCGTGAAGAGTCAAATTATAGACTTCCTTTACAATTAACTGTGCAAAATAATCGTTCTTGGGTAACAATACAGGCTGTCTAGTTTGGAGAGGCAAATCAACCTTTATTATTCGGCTCCAGCATCTAATTAGACCCTTTCCGTCTAAGAACAAGCCTAAATCTCTTATCAGCTTATTCTTGTTACCAGTGCCTTGGCCTAAAAGGTCATATATCTTTCCATAATAATTACTTTGTATCCTTTTCAGTCAACATTCCATGGGATCAAACTTCTGAAACCCCACTTTCTTATTTAAAAATTCAACAACTAATTTAGTAGTGTTAATAAGTTGTCTTATTGATGATAATCTGCTAATGTCAGTTACTTCTGGCTCAGGCACTACAGGATCCAAGTTTACTACCCCAACCTTGGCAATACTATACCGTTTCTGCTCAGGCCAGTCTTTAGTGAGTAACCATTTAGGACCTTTAAACCACAAGTTATCTTTGATCAGTCTCTTTACAGTCGAACCTCTCGAGAGCAGATCAAATGGGTTTTGTTTGGAGGATACATGCATAAATTTAAATTTGGAATACAGCTCTTTAAACAACTGTACTTTATTCTTCTTGAAAGTCCTATGTAGTAATCTTCCACAATAATCTGAACCAATTATCATTTTTATGGGACCCACAGAATCTGATTCCACATTCCGTTTAGCCAATTTTATCGTTGAGCTTTGTAGATGGTCAGAGGTTTCCTTCAGTCCTTTTATGTATATACTTGTCTCCATATTATCCAGTACAGCTGCTGTTATACGGCGTTTGTATCTGCCTAGTTGCCATCACACTCCTCTGCACCCTCTCTAAAGTCACTGAAAGACTGGTACTACAACTAGTCACACCTCACATTCCCCTAGCCCAGTCACAACATGGCTTTAGGCCACTACACTCCACAAACACCCTTCTTACAGATCTTACACAGAGAGTTTTTGATGGCATGAATTAAGCTAGGCCACCACACAGAACGCTCTAGTAACACTAGACATTAGCAAAGCTTTTGATGCCATCCCCGGCCACAACCTCACAAACAAAATACTCAACACAAACATGCACAATAACACAAAAAGATGGCTGGCAAACTACTTAGCAGGCAGATGTGCACACGTAACATTTGCCGGTCAGTCTTCTAACATCAGAAACTTCACAAACGGCATCCCCCAAGGATCTGTTTTGTCCCCTACACTCTTTAACCTATACATGCACGACGTACCCACACGCCACCCACCACAGATACACATAGCTTCCTATGCAGATGATATAACACTTACATGTACGCGCCAAAACGCAAACACAGCTACACACATCATTCAACCTTACCTCAACACACGACACCGATTGTTCACCACAAACAGGCTCAAAATAGCCCCAGCCAAATCTACAGTGACTCTTCTCACAAACTGGACAGCAGAAAAACAGTCACATCCCACACCTCACCATAAACAACACTCCCCTACCACACACACACACACACACACACACACACACACACACACACACACACACACACACACACACACACAAAATCTTTGGTGTAACATACAATACATCAGTGTCATTTAAACAACACATCACAAACATTAAAAATAAAATAACACCAAGACTCAATGCTTTGAGGTCACTTGCCCATACAACATTCGGACACAACAAAGAAACCACCACCATAGCATACAAACAATACATACGTTCAGTGATGAAATATGCAAGCCCTGCCTGGGCTTCTAACCTCACCAAAACACACTACAACACTCCACAGACCTTACAGAACAAGGCCCAAATAATAATCACAGGCTGAACAGCTACTACACCCACAGAACACCTACATCAAGAAAACAAAGTCCTCAAAGTCAAGGATCACCTAGACATGAGAGGCACCCAGTTTCTTGCTGCAGCCTCCACAAACCCACAACATCCACTACAGTACATGGCAGCACATCCACCCACACCAAGGAACATCAAAACAACACCCAGTTCACGATATCATACACAAATACTGTCATCTCTCCCCCCTCGCCCACCTCAGACCAGCTTCCCGAAGCATATCCACACTCAGATCATTAGCCACTCCATTCAGTCACTTAAAGACAACACACAGCTGCATGCACGGCTTCCTGACATCCACCCTTCTGAATCCTATCTTCCTCGTGAGGACAGGGTCCACCTGGCCAGGCTGAGATGTGGGCACCATCCAGCCCTCTTAAGATACCAGAAGAGGCTGGATGACTCCGTCGCTGATGCCTGTCCAGGATGCAACACAGCACCCCATACTATTAAGCACATTATGGAAGATTACATTGCACACCATCACCTACGCCAACAACACAACATACACTCTTTGAGAGCTCTGTGGGAAAGCCCGATCTCGGCCATGGCCTTCCTAAGGGACTCAGGGCTGTTCGGCCAGACTGCCTAGGGAACAACTACTACTACTACTACAGGTCTAACTGAATCAAAGGTCTGAGCTTCCTTAGTAGTTAAGAATCCTGTAATGGCTAGATTTACTTTGCCAATAATAGGTAACTTTAATTTCTTCACAATGTCTGCAGAAATTAAGGTTTTCTGAGCACCTGTATCAAAGAGAGTACATGCTAATAGGATTCTATTTTCAATCATTACCTTCACATCTGCTACTGGAACTGCAGCTGACGTTACTACTAGAGTATTCCCCTTTCCAATTGTCATAGTGACACTTGCAGGTTTAGTAACATCATTTTTCATCCTTAGCACTACGATGATGATCCCTTTTATATTTAAAACAAAGATTTAATTTAATCTTGCAGTCTGCGGAAGTTTGTTCGGAATTCATGCAGATTATACAACACCTCAATGCCTGAAGCTTTCCTACTCTATAAGCATAATCAGGATAATGTTGACAAGACTGATGGTTCTGTAGCTATTTCTTCTACTGATAAAGCAGATCTCTTCGCACAGACTTTCTCCTCCAATTCCACCTTAGACGATTCCGGTGCTGTTCCTCCATCACTTCCCCCCTCTGACTTCCTCATGGCTGACATTAAAATTTCTTCAGTTCATGTATTTTCTGCCATCACTGGCCTCAGTACTAACAAGGCATATGGGCCTGATGGGGTCCCTCCTGTTGTTCTCAAGAACTGTGCTTCTGTGCTTACACCCTGCCTAGGCAAACTCTTTCGCCTTTGTCTGTCAACTTGTACCTTTCCTTCTTGCTGGAAGTTTGCTCTCATTCAGCCAGTCCCAAAGAAGGGTGACCACTCCCAACCCTCCAACTATCGTCCAATTGCTTTAACATCCTGTATTTCAAAAGTTTTCAAGTCAATTCTCAATAGAAAAATTTTAAGACATCTTTCCTATCACAACCTTCTTTCCTATCGTCAGTATGGGTTCCGTCAGGGACGCTCCACTGGCGATCTTCTCACCTACCTTTCAGACTCCTGGTCATCCTCCTTTCGGGACTTTGGCGAAAGCTTTGCCATTGCACTTGACATCTCAAAGGCTTTCGATCGAGTCTGGCATAAATCTTTAATTTCCAAACTGCCCTCCTACGGTTTCTATCCTTCTATCTGTGCCTTCATCGCTAGCTTCCTTTCTGGTCGTTCTATAGCCGCTGTTGTAGACGGCCGTCGTTCTTCTCCTAGATCTATCAACAGTGGTGTTCCTCAGGGCTCTGTCCTATCACCAACTCTCTTCCTTTTATTCATCAGTGATCTTCTAAGCTGTACATCTAACCCTATCCACTCATACGCTGATGACTCCACCCTTCACCTTTCCATTCTGTTCCCGCAACGCCCATCTCAACAGTTACTTCAACAAACAAGGGATGAGGCTATGGCACACCTAATGTCTGACTTGGCTCGTATCTCTGACTGGGGTAAAAATAATATGGTTGTTTTTAATGCATCTGAGACTCAGTTCTTACACCTATCAACCCAACAAAATCTTCCACAGGTATATCCACTAATATTTAATAATATTCAGCTTAATCCTGCATCATCCTTGAACATACTTGGGGTTTCATTTACTCGGGACTTATCTTGGAAAGTTCATATTACATCTCTTGTAAAATCTGCTTCCAAGAGATTGGGTGTGCTAAGCCGACTCCACTCTTTCTTTACCCCTGCACAATTGTTGACTCTATACAGGGGTTTTATCCGCCCCTGTGTGGAGTACAATTCTCATGTGTGGGGATGCTCCCCACATACAGCTCTTCTCAATAGGGTGGAGTCAAAGGCTTTTCGTCTCATTAACTCTCCTCCTCTTACTGGCTCCCTTCAACCTCTGTCTCGTCGCCGCACTGTTGCATCTTTATCTCTTTTCTATCGCTACTTTAATGGTCACTGCTCCTCTGAACTGTCTGCTTGCATTCCTCCACCTCTACGACGGGCGCGCAGCACCCGTCTGGCAGCAACCTCTCATCCCTTTTCTGTCCAACTCTCTAATGCAAGAGTTAACTGTTACTCCCAGTCTTTCATTTATGCAACAGGTCAGCTCTGGAACTGTCTCCCTCTGTCTGTCTTTCCTGCTGCCTATGATCTCCAGTCTTTCAAACGCAGTGTGTCCAGGCATCTCAAAATGATCTGATCTTGAATTTGGCTCTCTATTGTATTTTGTTTTTCTCTTGGAGGGAACTGTTACTGCGGGCTCATGGCCTTTGGTTCCTTCTTCCTCGCATAAAAAATATATATATATATATAAATAAAATGCACAAACCTTCCTGTCCTTTACCAGGGAACGTTTTACTTCCTTATTTTCATCAGCTTGTCTATTCCATGTCTTTAATATTTTATCCTCAGGCTTTAAGGAGCTAAGGAAAGTACTTATCTCTTCTTTAGGCACATACTTAGCCTTCTCTGACTTAGATTTCCCAACCAGTTGGTTTGTGGCTTTTTTCTTTAGTTCAGTCTTCTTTTTAATCTCAGCAGGCTTTACTGTTCCTTGCAAATGTGTGCAGAGTTCCATTAAGCCTTCCTCAATCTCCTCACAGGAAAAATTATCCTTTTGGTACCTACCATACAAGGCATCCTTGGTTTTTGGTGGAAGCTTTAAGGACATAATTCTAGAAAGCACCCAATCTGATGCCTTAATATTTTCGTAAATACCTAAAGCCCTTAAATTACAACTCATAGCAATTCTAAAATTTTGCAAGGAATCAAAATCATGTTTAGGCATAGGTAATTCAGTTAAAGCCTTCAGTAATTGTGTGATAACCTGCTGCCTGTCTTTGTAGTTTTGTCTAAGGATACTCAGTGGCACCTCATAATTGTTTTCTTCCACTGGTAATTCTTTTATCACCTTGTATGGCGTTCCCTTGACCTGTCCTAACAGATATGTGAGTTTGCTCACATTAGGGAGATCTGTTCTATCATGAACTAAGTATTTGAATTGGTCCCAAAAGGATTTCCAATTTTGCTCCCATCAAACTCCGGAAGTGTAATTTGTGGTAGTACAGCTTTACTCCGCTGTTCCACAACTTGTATTTCCACAGCAGTCTCAGCCAATTTTGACTCAATAACTTCACTATGGTCAGACTCAAATATGAAGTCCGTTTGGGTGGGGCCCGAGGGGGATTTCCCTCTCTACAGCTCTGCCGCATCAACCCCAGTACCTATCTCTCTCTGTCATATGTCAGCTATTTACTATTTGAAATTGTATATTAATTATTCTGTACTTATTAAATATATCAAATAAGGCTATATAGTGCTATGAATGTGTCGCTTTTTAAGATAATAGCAATGATTTGTATAAATTCCACACCACGTGACAACGCCGCTTTCCGTCGTTGCCAGAGGTCAAGGACACCCACCTCAGACTACAGGTGACCGGTCACTTCCTGCCTGATCCCCATCCACGATGGCAGCTACTTCGACTCGCTCTCGTGTGCTCCACAGTCGGGAGAAAGAACTTATTTACAATGTGAACAAGTATTTTTTAGAAGAAAGATCAGAGAGAGGACTTATGGCTACTGGGGAAACCTCTATAAAAAAAAAAAACGCGCCAATACTTTTACCTCAGTGGTGGTGTGGAAAAAAGGTTGAAACAGTACAGAAGAAAACACAACTTATAAATATATAAAAATTTTCTCAATCAACTGAGAGAGAGAGAGAGAGAGAGAGAGAGAGAGAGAGGAGGTTTGGCAGAGCTGTAGAGAGGGAAATCCCAACGCGGGCCCCACCCAAACGGACTTCATATTTGAGTCTGACCATAGTGTTAAATATTCCTCTAATTTACCTTCAAATTTAGTAGTCGCCGACTCTAAGAGATCTTTATCATCAGCTTTTACTATGGCCGCTTCCAATTTTACATAACCTTCTTCATACTTAGTCCATTGGTCTTTTAGTTTATTCAGGAGACTATTTAATTTCTAGCTGGACAAGGATGTTTCATCTAACAATTGTTTGCAGTCATTTATGGCTCTCGTTACCCATCCTGCCTTACTACTAGACGATCTCTGTAACAAGGAAATAGACATGTTGACTGATTTCTAATTTAATACCATTAATTTCAACCACAAATTTACCCCAGTTCAATAATCATCCAATTATTTTAAATTTTGAAGAGTGTAGGGTTTGGGTTTATGGTATTAACCTATCCCTCTGGGTTGTTAAACCTCTAGGGTTATATCTTATCCCCACACCCAGTTCCCAAATACCCATTAAAATGCGTGACTTAAAGAACAGTGCCCCCGAAATATACCATAGTACCCCCGACGACAGGACAAGCCAAACACAGCTCAGTATGCCCAAGGATGCGCCGACACCCCCACACGGACCCCACGGGGTAGCCACCACCAGTCACCACCACTCCCGGCAACAGCGACATACGTCAGCCCGGGCAGTGCGCCCCTGTGTCACGCAGCCACCACGCCGTCGCCGCCGTAGGAGAAGGACACTACCTTCACAGAGTGGAATTGTTGAGTCAGCTGGGGGTGGAGTTGTAAAAGACATTCCAGACAGCGCCCCTCTGGTAGAGACGATCAATGGTCGCTCCCATCCTCGTGAGACAATCTATGGTCGCTCCGAAAGTGCTCCGGTAGAGACGATCTCTGGTCGCTCCCATCCTCGTGAGACGATCTATGGTCACTCCGACAGTGTTCCGGTAGAGACGATCTATGGTCGCTCCCATCCTCGTGAGACGATCCATGGTCGCTCCCATCCTCGTGAGACGATCCATGGTCTCTCCCATCCTCGTGAGACGATCCATGGTCGCTCCCATCCTCGTGAGACGATCCATGGTCGCTCCGAAAGTGCTCCGGTAGAGACGATCTATGGTCACTCCCATCCTCGTGAGACGATCCATGGTCGCTCCGAAAGTGCTCCGGTAGAGACGATCTATGGTCGCTCCCATCTTCGTGAGACGATCTATGGTCGCTCCGAAAGTGCTCCGGTAGAGACGACCTATTCTCACTCCCTTCCTCGTGAGACAATCTATGGTCGCTCCGAGGGTGTGCAGAGAGAGATAAGGAGAGAGACGTCCCTATGGCAGGAGACGGGAGCCCAGGCTTCCTGTCCCAGAATGACCCAGACAGGCCTCACAGCCTCCTTTGGTCTCTGTTCCCTACGCCTGGCTCTAGAGCAGACGCACCTGACGGACCCCAGTGGAAGTTGCTGCCGCAGCCCTCCCCTGTCGGCGCCCCTAGACGCTGGAGACTGCAGCCCACAGTCTCTCTCAGTTCTCCCCAGGACACCCGGGTGCAATCTCCCTATGCCCCACAATGCCGTAAGGCCCTCACGACAGGCCGGGACTTATCACAGAGGTTCCTGAAGCTGTTCGGCCCCAGTCCCGAGGGCCACACTCATGAGCCAAGCCCGGAAGTCACGGGAAGCCCAGGACTCGAGAGGACGCCCTTACGAGTTATCCCGTGCCCTCTCGGCACGCCTCGCATTGGCGGTGCCCCTAGCCCGGCAGGATCGCCGACGACATGTTCCTGCCTATCCCCCTGATGAATACGTGTGATACTGTAGTATGAGTGATTTAGGTTAAGTGTGATTTCCCCTAATGTAAGTATTGTGCAGTGATTTCATATAGTGAATATCGGGGTAAATAAGATCACAGTGAGAAGTTAGAGGACGAGTGTGTGGAACACGACCTGATTGACTATACTTATGAGTGACATCCCTGTTCTACAATTAGTAAGCCTGTGCCACCTGGAGATTCCCCTATAAAGACATACCCCCATTACTGTGAAGGAATATTGTGAAAGGGAGTATTAATGGTATTCTCTCCCTCCCCCACGCTACCCATAAATCTTGTTTATCACCCTCTCTCACTCCAATATCCCGAGTAAGTGTGAAACAAGAATAAAATCAATTACCAAAGTCCCTTGGCTAGTGGAAACCATATAAACTTCACGGCTAATATCTGCCGCTCTCCAGTATTACCATAACTTTCCCCTAGCCATCACAAGTCACTCCCTGCACCTCCCCTATCTCCTCCTTGTGAGATTCAACACATCTCCCACGCCCCTGTGCACGCCTATATTTATTGCACTCCTGATACACTAGGATTGATTGTGTTGTAATTACTATCAGAGAAGCAAGTATCCTGTGAGATACACATATCCTAGATAAGGTTTTATATTGCTATGTATTGTGCTGTAATATCTGCTGATTTGTCCTGTGTCTGATTGTGGTAATATACGTGTAAAGGTTGTTGCCTAGAGTTTTTGTGTCCTGCCTCTATTGCACTAAGCTCCGGTCTTGAAAGAGGACCCCGCTCCACGTTAGGTGAAATAGGAACGAGAAGTCGAGCCTAATTTCACCTAGCATTACACTGGCGGCCAGCGGTGGTTCTAGACCCGGGCGTAAAAGAGAGGTAATCAGGAAATATTTGGCAAAATGGCAACTAAACCACACGTTCAGTTACCCAAGTTTGACCCCGACCAGTATGATATACACACATATCTAGCAATAATTAAACCCTTACTGGATATTGGCTTTGAAAATGACCAATAAAAAATTGCAGTCACACTAGCACTATTGTGGAAAGTGGCGGCGAACATAGCGCCGAAAATCGTCCCAGAACTCACCTGGCAGAACTTTACAAAGTTCATTGTACAAGCCATCACCCCATCATTGGGGAAAGTAGTGGCTCTATCCAAATTGGATAGTTTTTCATTCGATGGGGATTTAGATAATACCCTGATACAGGCAAAATGCCTGGTTACTGCTGCCTACCCGGAGGCAGATGAGGAAACCCGGGATCAGCATACATTTAACACTCTGCTCAGAGTACTCCCAAGTGTTGTGAAACAACACTTCACTATCCATGACTCAACAGGAGACATGGATAGAGATATCAGTTAAATGAGGCGCCTTTTAGCCGTCCATGCCACCCCTCAACGCATCGGCGAAATAAATCAATTCCCCGTTGACCTCATCACCGTCAGCCCGTGGGAATTTTCTCCGTGCTACCACGGATGCCCGATCCACGACATCCGTGAGCAGCTAGAAGCTGCCCAGTGCAGCCGAATGACTCGAGGGCGCTAACAAACCTCCCCACCATACGCAAATTCCCCTAAGCCTCAGGGGAAGAAAATACAAAAAAGGAAACACAAAAAGCGCCACCCCACTGCCCCCGCATCCCACCGTAATGGCGGGGGCCATCTCACATCTCCCCCAGTCTACGATAGGGGGGAACGTTATCTTTCCTTTTCCTCCCCCTCACTATCTCTTCTTTTCTACCTTCCCCTATTCCTGCCCCTAACCTTCCCACCCCCTGCACCGCCCCATCCCCGAACATTCAGACAACCCCGCGAGGCCGCATCTCCCCACCACCACCAGCTCCCTCTCCCCCTACACCTCACCCCACCTGCCTCCGACGACACACACTACCTGCCACATCCCTGCCAAGCCACCATAGTTCCAGCACCACACACCGTCCGCCATCACCCCCACACCCACACCATCCCCTAGCTTCGTACCCACCGCCCACCCCACACCACTAGCACAGAACCCTGGTACCGCCCAAACCACCCCACCACCAAACACCAGGATGGCGCCACAAGATCGCACTCCCTCCTCACCACCTACCCTCCAAGCCAACTTTCCTGCCACCTCACCACCGCTACCAGCCTCACACCCCCAACCTCCCCCTGCTCCAGCACCACCTGTCACTTCCACATACGAGTGCTATGTTTCCTCCTCGCCATCCCCCTCCA
The DNA here is from genome assembly GCF_032717465.1 of Coenobita brevimanus. Lineage (NCBI taxonomy): Eukaryota > Metazoa > Arthropoda > Malacostraca > Decapoda > Coenobitidae > Coenobita > Coenobita brevimanus. The sequence continues at coordinate 5,256,353 of NC_136964.1, forward strand.
CCTCCCCTACCACCTCAGCCTCCACCGCCTCCACCACCCCCCGCACCTCACCTGACATCACACCCGCCACACCTCGCTCACCCTCACCCCTTCCCTCTGCCGCCTCACCCTTTCCACCCAAGTCCACGTGCCCCGTCCACCCCGCCACCCCCACAGGACAACCCACTACCACCGCCCTCTCCCCTCCACACCTACGCACGCCCACTCCGACGATCTCACCTTCCACCGTGCCCCCAACACGCGCAACAGCCCATGCTAATCGACCCCGCCCACCCTGCATGCCTACTTCCCCACCCACGCCCACCCTCAGAACCACCACCACCACCCCCTCCGGCCAACTCTCATGCCCACCCACCCGATACACCCACACCCCTACACCACCCACCTCTCCACGACTTCACACCATCAAGCTACATCAGGCCCAAATCTCCTCTACCTGTACTCCCCACAGATTCAACGCCGCATTAGCACGGCACAAAACCCGGCCCTTACCCTCGGTATCCAGCATTCAGCTTCCAACCACAACGACAGCCTCACCAAGCAAGATGAGAGTGAAGCGGGCCATATGGGCACCTACCTTTGGCAGGAACCACAGACTCCGCGGGCCACACCACCTGCTAAACCTCCTCCAGTCTACCACTGCCACCTCCACACTCTTCCTCACCTGCGACCCAGAACAAGAAGAGAACTGCTACACTATCGCCTGGCAAACTGTGCTGCAACACCTCCAACCCGTGTACACCACCTCCAACACACAAGCGTTCCACCTCCAGCCACGAGGACGTGACTTTTTACAGGGGGAGAGTGTTAAATGCGTGGCTAAAAGAACAGTGCCCCCGAAATATACCATAGTACCCCCGATGACAGGGCAAGCCAAACACAGCTCAGTATGCCCGAGGATGCGGCGACACCCCCACACGGACCCCACGGGGTAGCCGCCACCAGTCACCACCACTCCCGGCAACAGTGACATATGTCAGCCCGGGCCGTGCGCCCCTGTGTCATGCAGCCACCACGCCATCGCCGCCGTAGGAGAAGGACACTACCTTCACGGAGTGGAATTGTTGAGTCAGCTAGAGGTGAAGTTGTAAAAGACACTCCAGACGGCGCCCCTCTGGTAGAGACGATCAATGGTCGCTCCCATCCTCGTGAGACGATCTATGGTCGCTCAGAAAGTGCTCCGGTAGAGACGATCTATGGTCGCTCCCATCCTCGAGAGATGATCTATGGTCGCTCCCATCCTCGTGAGACGATCTATGGTCGCTCCCATCCTCGAGAGACGATCTATGGTCGCTCCCATCCTCGAGAGACGATCTATGGTCGCTCCCATCCTCGAGAGACGATCTATGGTCGCTCCCATCCTCGTGAGACGATCTATGGTCGCTCCGAAAGTGCTCTGGTAGAGGCGATCTATGGTCTCTCCCATCCTCGTGAGACGATCTATGGTCGCTCCGAAAGTGCTCCAGTAGAGACGATCTATGGTCGCTCCCATCCTCGTGAGACGATCTATGGTCGCTCCGAGAGTGTCTTGGTAGAGACGACCTATTGTCGCTCCCTTCCTCGTGAGACAATCTATGGTCGCTCCGAGGGTGTGCAGAGAGAGATAAGGAGAGAGACGTCCCTACGGCAGGAGACTGGAGCCCAGGCTTCCTGTCCCAGAGTGACCCAGACAGGCCTCACAGCCTCCTTTGGTCTCTGTTCCTTATGCCTGGCTCTAGAGCAGACACACCTGATGGACCCCAGTGGAAGTCGCTGCCGCAGCCCTCCCCTGTCGGCGCCCCTAGACGCTGGAGACCGCAGCCCACAGTCTCTCTCAGTTCTCCCCAGGACACCCGGGCGCGATCTCCCTACGCCCCCACGACGCCGTAAGGCTCTCACGATAGGCCGGGACTTATCACAGAGGTTCCTGAAGCTGTTCGGCCCAGTCCCGAGGGCTACACGCCTGAGCCAAGCCCGGAAGTCACAGGAAGCCCAGGACGCGAGAGGACGCCCTTACGAGTTATCCCGTGCCCTCTCGGCACGTCTCGTATTGGAGGTGCCCCTAGCCCGGCAGGATCGCCGACGACATGTTCCTGCCTATCCCCCTGATGAATACGTGTGATATTGTAGTAAGAGTGATTTAGGTTAAGTGTGATTTCCCCTAATGTAAGTATTGTGCAGTGATTTCATATAGTGAATATCGGGGTAAATAAGATCACAGTGAGAAGTTAGAGGACGAGTGTGTGGAACACGACCTGATTGACTATACTTATGAGTGACATCCCTGTTCTACAATTAGTAAGCCTGTGCCACCTGGAGATTCCCCTATAAAGACATACCCCTATTACTGTGAAGGAATATTGTGAAAGGGAGTATTAATGGTATTCTCTCCCTCCCCCACACTACCCATAAATCTTGTTTATCACCCTCTCTCACTCCAATATCCCGAGTAAATGTGAAGCAAGAATAAAATCAATTACCAAAGTCCCTTGGCTAGTGGAAACCATATAAACTTCACGACTAATATCTGCCGCTCTCCAGTATTACCATAACTTTCCCCTAGCCGTCACAAGTTACTCCCCGCACCTCCCCTATCTCCTCCTCGTGAGATTCAACACATCTCCCACGCCCCTGTGCGCGCCTATATTTATTGCACTCCTGATACACTAGGATTGATTGTGTTGTCATTACTATCAGAGAAGCAAGTATCCTGCGAGATACACATATCCTAGATAAGGTTTTATATTGCTATGTATTGTGCTGTAATATCTGCTGATTTGTCCTGTGTCTGATTGTGGTAATATACGTGTAAAGGTTGTTGCCTAGAGTTTTTGTGTCCTGCCTCTCTTTATTGCACTAAGCTCCGGTCTTGAAAGAGGACCCTGCTCCACGTTAGGTGAAATAGGAACGAGAAGTCGAGCCTAATTTCACCTAGCATTACACTGGCGGCCAGCGGTGGTTCTAGACCCGGGCGTAAAAGAGAGGTAATCAGGAAATATTTGGCAAAATGGCAACTAAACCACACGTTCAGTTACCCAAGTTTGACCCCGACCAGTATGATATACACACATATCTAGCAATAATTAAACCCTTACTGGATATTGGCTTTGAAAATGACCAATAATTGCAGTCACACTAGCACTATTGTGGAAAGTGGCGGCGAACATAGCGCCGAAAATCGTCCCAGAACTCACATGGCAGAACTTTACAAAGTTCATTGTACAAGCCATCACCCCATCATTGGGGAAAGTAGTGGCTCTATCCAAATTGGATAGTTTTTCATTCAAAGGGGATTTAGATAATACCCTGATACAGGCAAAACGCCTGGTTACTACTGCCTACCCGGAGGCAGATGAGGAAATCCGGGATCAGCATATATTTAACACTCTGCTCAGAGTACTCCCAAGTGTTGTGAAACAACACTTCACTATCCATGACCCAACAGGAGACATGGATAGAGATATGAGTTTAATGAGGCGCCTTTTAGCCGTCCATGCCACCCCTCAACGCATGGGCGAAATAAATCAATTCCCCGTTGACCTCATCACCGTCAACCCGTGGGAATTTTCTCCGTGCTACCACGGATGCCCGATCCACGACATCCGTGAGCAGCTAGAAGCTGCCCAGTGCAGCCGAATGACTCGAGGGCGCTAACAAACCTCCCCACCATACGCAAATTCCCCTAAGCCTCAGGGGAAGAAAATACAAAAAAGGAAACACAAAAAGCGCCACCCCACTGCCCCCGCATCCCACCGTAATGGCGGGGGCCATCTCACATCTCCCCCAGTCTACGATAGGGGGGAACGTTATCTTTCCTTTTCCTCCCCCTCACTATCTCTTCTTTTCTACCTTCCCCTATTCCTGCCCCTAACCTTCCCACCCCCTGCACCGCCCCATCCCCGAACATTCAAACAACCCCCCGCGCGGCCGCATCTCCCCACCCCCACCATCTCCCTCACCCCCTACCCCTCACCCCACCTGCCACTGACGACACACACTACCTGCCACATCCCTGCCAAGCCACCACGGTTCCAGCACCGCACACTGTCCGCCATCACCCCCACACGCACACCATCCCCTAGCTTCGTACCCACCGCCCACCCCACACCACTAGCACAGAACCCTGGTACCGCCCAAACCACCCCACCACCAAACACCAGGATGGCGCCACAAGATCGCACTCCCTCCTCACCACCTACCCTCCAAGCCAACTTTCCTGCCACCTCACCACCGCTACCAGCCCCACACCCCCAACCTCCCCCTGCTCCAGCACCACCTGTCACTTCCACATACGAGTGCTATGTTTCCTCCTCGCCATCCCCCTCCACCTCCCCTACCACCTCAGCCTCCACCGCCACCACCACCCCCGCACCTCACCAGACATCTCACCCGCCACACCTCGCTCACCCTCACCCCTTCCCTCTGCCGCCTCACCCTTTCCACCCAAGTCCATGTGCCCCGTCCACCCCGCCACCCCCACAGGACAACCCACTACCACCGCCCTCTCCCCTCCACACCTACGCACGCCCACTCTGACGATCTCACCTTCCACCGTGCCCCCAACACGCGCAACAGCCCATGCTAATCGACCCCGCCCACCCTGCATGCCTACTTCCCCACCCACGCCCACCCTCAGAACCACCACCACCACCCCCTCCGGCCAACTCTCATGCCCACCCACCCGATACACCCACACCCCTACACCACCCACCTCTCCACGACTTCACACCATCAAGCTACATCAGGCTCAAATCTCCTCTACCTGTACTCCCCACAGATTCAACGCCGCATTACCACGGCACAAAACCCGGCCCTTACCCTCGGTATCCAGCATTCAGCTTCCAACCACACCGACAGCCTCACCAAGCAAGATGAGAGTGAAGCGGGCCATATGGGCACCTACCTTTGGCAGGAACCACAGACTCCGCGGGCCACACCACCTGCTAAACCTCCTCCAGTCTACCACCGCCACCTCCACACTCTTCCTCACCTGCGACCCAGAACAAGAAGAGAACCCCTACACTATCGCCTGGCAAACTGTGCTGCAACACCTCCAACCCGTGTACACCACCTCCAACACACAAGCGTTCCACCTCCAGCCACGAGGACGTGACTTTTTACAGGGGGAGAGTGGTAAAATGCGTGGCTTAAAGAACAGTGCCCCCGAAATATACCATAGTACCCCCGACGACAGGGCAAGCCAAACACAGCTCAGTATGCCCAAGGATGCGCCGACACCCCCACACGGACCCCACGGGGTAGCCGCCACCAGTCACCACCACTCCCGGCAACAGTGACATATGTCAGCCCGGGCTGTGCGCCCCTGTGTCACGCAGCCACCACGCCGTCGCCGCCGTAGGAGAAGGACACTACCTTCATGGAGTGGAATTGTTGAGTCAGCTAGAGGTGAAGTTGTAAAAGACACTCCAGACGGGGCCCCTCTGGTAGAGACGATCAATGGTCGCTCCCATCTTCATGAGACGATCTATGGTCGCTCCGAAAGTGCTCCGGTAGAGACGATCTATGGTCGCTCCCATCCTCGAGAGACGATCTATGGTCGCTCCCATCCTCGAGAGACGATCCATGGTCGCTCCCATCCTCGAGAGACGATCTATGGTCGCTCCCATCCTCGAGAGACGATCCATGGTCGCTCCCATCCTCGAGAGACGATCTATGGTCGCTCCCATCCTCGTGAGACGATCTATGGTCGCTCCGAAAGTGCTCTGGTAGAGACGATCTATGGTCTCTCCCATCCTCGTGAGACGATCTATGGTCACTCCGAAAGTGCTCCAGTAGAGACGATCTATGGTCGCTCCCATCCTCGTGAGACGATCTATGGTCGCTCCGAGAGTGTCTTGGTAGAGACGACCTATTGTCGCTCCCTTCCTCGTGAGACAATCTATGGTCGCTCTGAGGGTGTGCAGAGAGAGGTAAGGAGAGAGACGTCCCTACGGCAGGAGACTGGAGCCCAGGCTTCCTGTCCCAGAGTGACCCAGACAGGCCTCACAGCCTCCTTTGGTCTCTGTTCCATATGCCTGGCTCTAGGGCAGACGCACCTGACGGACCCCAGTGGAAGTCGCTGCCGCAGCCTTCCCCTGTCGGCACCCCTAGACGCTGGAGACAGCAGCCCAGTCTCTCTCAGTTCTCCCCAGGACACCCGGGCACGATCTCCCTACGCCCCCACGACGCTGTAAGGCTCTCACGACAGGCCGGGACTTATCACAGAGGTTCCTGAAGCTGTTCGGCCCAGTCCCGAGGGCTACACGCCTGAGCCAAGCCCGGAAGTCACAGGAAGCCCAGGACGCGAGAGGACGCCCTTACAAGTTATCCCGTGCCCTCTCGGCACGCCTCGTATTGGCGGTGCCCCTAGCCCGGCAGGATCACCGACGACATGTTCCTGCCTATCCCCCTGATGAATACGTGTGATACTGTAGTACGAGTGATTTAGGTTAAGTGTGATTTCCCCTAATGTAAGTATTGTGCAGTGATTTCATATAGTGAATATCGGGGTAAATAAGATCACAGTGAGAAGTTAGAGGACGAGTGTGTGGAACACGACCTGATTGACTATACTTATGAGTGACATCCCTGTTCTACAATTAGTAAGCCTGTGCCACCTGGAGATTCCCCTATAAAGACATACCCCCATTACTGTGAAGGAATATTGTGAAAGGGAGTATTAATGGTATTCTCTCCCTCCCCCACGCTACCCATAAATCTTGTTTATCACCCTCTCTCACTCCAATATCCCGAGTAAGTGTGAAGCAAGAATAAAATCAATTACCAAAGTCCCTTGGCTAGTGGAAACCATATAAACTTCACGACTAATATCTGCCGCTCTCCAGTATTACCATAACTTTCCCCTAGCCGTCACAAGTTACTCCCCGCACCTCCCCTATCTCCTCCTCGTGAGATTCAACACATCTCCCACGCCCCTGTGCGCGCCTATATTTATTGCACTCCTGATACACTAGGATTGATTGTGTTGTCATTACTATCAGAGAAGCAAGTATCCTGCGAGATACACATATCCTAGATAAGGTTTTATATTGCTATGTATTGTGCTGTAATATCTGCTGATTTGTCCTGTGTCTGATTGTGGTAATATACGTGTAAAGGTTGTTGCCTAGAGTTTTTGTGTCCTGCCTCTCTTTATTGCACTAAGCTCCGGTCTCGAAAGAGGACCCCGCTCCACGTTAGGTGAAATAGGAACGAGAAGTCGAGCCTAATTTCACCTAGCATTACACCCATATTCTTTGAGCTCAGAACTATTTATCTCTTAGTATACCATAGGCCCATCCATAGCTTGTATAGCATAGAACTGTCCTTTCTTCAGTTCTATGTAATTTATAAATTTCTGCAGAACCGCTTCTCTGTCATGATGATTCCAATGTATGTCATCGGCCTTTAGTGTTGCTTGGAAAGGCTTTGCATTCAAGTGGATAAAATCCTTCCCCTTCCTAATTCGTTGCAACTTCCTGTTCACGGCTCTGCTAATTAATTTATACGTATCATATCAAACTGGTGAACCATATGGTAAGTTTCTAGGCTCAAGAAGGGTTATGGTTACCGAGGATTTACATGAACTTTTTATGGCTCCTACTATGGCTAGAATGTTTTCCACAATTTCATTAACTTCTGCATCTTCATGAATATCATTTCCCCCCAGGAAAAGGATGGTGCAGTCATGTTTCCAATCTATTACGGAGTTTAGCCTTTCATCATCGGAAAAGGAACTTGCCCTTCCACCAGGAGCTCGGTATATACGTATTTCCACGTCATCCACTTCAACAGAACGTGGTAGTTGGCTACGCCCAACTAACGAAACCTTAAAATTGTTCAGTGCTTCAGCACACATCTGTTTTCCTCACTCGGGGCACAAAAAAATGTCAGAAAATTATTTATACACTCCTTTGTCTGACGAGTGTTAGTCTAACACGACCTTGAGTAAATTCACATAAGTCTCTTAGGAGGATTAGATGTAACTGATACTCCAACTCGCCTAGTTATTATTCCCCTATCTCCTAGCTAATTCCCCATTGAATTGGTCAACTCGTAAAGGTTAGTTAGCTAGAAGGAGTTGGACAACAGATGATGAGCCTGATGTTTAGGTCGGTTGCCTGGGCTTCCAAGCATCCTTGAGGTGCGTATTTACAACGTGCTGCTTGTACCAGATCTAGGAGCAGAAGTGATTAACATGTCTTGAGTATTCTTAGAATTTTTCAGTAGTGGTGGTCCTAAATGGGCAGGAGAATGTGTGTACTTTATAAGATTATAACCTAGACTTTAATAAGATGTAATTTAAGGTAATTAATTGTTATATTACCCTTTTTCCTCATGCATGCAATAGCGGGAGTTAAGGGGACGGGTTGTGCTTTTCCTTGGTATTCTGGTGGCAGTCGGCATAAAAGGGAAAACGACCCGTCATCATTAACCTCCACACCCGTTACACCTTAACCGACGAGAATAAGAGCCATGGCCACAACCCAAGGACGAGCAGAAAGGAAGAGGTATGGGATGGAATGAAGGACGAGTGGAAGCAGAAAAAGACCAAGAACGATTAAAAAAAAAAAAAAAAGTAGGAACATGACTGAACCGAAGCAAGCGAGATATTCGTCTGGGATGGAATGAAGCAGCACAGAGAGGAGAGTAAGAACTGAGGAGAATGAAGTAAGAGGTTGGGATGTAATGAGGCAGCAGAAATGAAAATGGAAAGTGAACAGATTTTGGGTTGGGTTGGAATGGAAGAAAGAGATGAGAGTGGAAATTAAAAAGAACAAAACGGAACTTGAGTCGGGATAGAACGAAGCAGCAGAAATTAAAAAGAATGAAGTAAGAGGTTGGGTTGGGATGGAATGAGGCAGCAGAGATGAGGGAAGGAGATGAATAGATTTCGGCATGAGATACAATGAAGCAGGGAGATGAGAGTGGAAACTGAAGAGTAACAAGAGCTTAGGATAGATGGAACAGTAGTAAAAGGTGTGGATAGAATAGGTGTTCTGTTGACTGTGGGGGCGGCAGGAGGTAGGTGGATAATTGTTAGGACTGTGTGAGGTACACCCACGAGTAAAAGTTCGCCGACAATTCCTGCCAGGCATACGTTTGCAAACACAGCCCACAGAGGGCGCAGCGCTCGTCCACCAGAGTAAGGGAGAAGGGAGGACGCGAAGAGTGGGAGGGAGAGGGAGGCAACAATACGGGATGGGGGTGGAGAGGGAGGAAGCAAGACGAGGGAGGAAGAGAGCCTGTGGAGATGGTTGATGACACGTATCGGGTGTTTCATTATTATTATTATTATTATTATTATCATTTTTATTATCATTATTAGTTGGAGAAGAACAGGGAGGCTTTAGGAGGGGAAGAGGTTGTGTAGATCAGATATTCATTCTTAGATCTTTAGTGGAAAAGTTTCTAGAGAAGGGAAAGAAGTTGTATGCGGTTTTCATGGATTTGGAGAAAGCATATGACAGGGTGGATAGACAAGAATTGTGGAAAGTGTTAAGAATATATGGAGTAGATGGGAAGTTGTTGAATGCTGTGAAGAGTATGTACGATGGTGAGAAGGCTGCAGTGCGTGTGGATGGTGAACTAAGTGAATTTTTCTCTTTGAAAGTTGGTTTGAAACAGGGATGTGTCATGTCTCCATGGTTGTTCAATCTGTACATGGATGGGGTAATAAAAGAGGTACAAGGTAGGGTAGTGGATGTTGGAGTGGCCCTGGTGAGAGAGGATAGTGTTTGGAAACTCCCTGTACTGTTGTTTGCAGATGATACTGTGTTGTTGAGTGAAGACGAAGGGGAGCTGCAAGGCTTGGTGGATGAGTTTGAGAGAGTGTGTAAGAAACGGAACCTAAAGGTGAATGTAGGGAAGAGTAAAGTGATGGTCTTTGAGAGAGGTGAAGTTAGTGAATGTACAGCGAGGTTGGATGGTGAGGAATTGGAAAATGTGAGTACATTTAAGTACTTGGGTAGCGTGATGAGTAAGGATGGAGGTTTGGAGGGTGAAGTGCTTGAAAGGGTACAGCAGGGAAGAAAGGTTGCTGGTTCTTTGAAAGCAGTGATAAGAAACAGGGAAGTGAGCATGGAAGTGAAAAAGTTACTACATGACAATATTGTGATACCAACTCTAACGTATGGAAGTGAAGCTTGGACATTGTTGGAAGGACACAAGTCAAGAGTGAGAGTAGTGGAAATGAGTTATTTAAGAGGAGCCTGTGAAGTCACATGGAGAGACAGGCTGACGAATGAGGATATAAAGGAGCGTTGTGGTGTGGGTGTGGATGTGATAGGAAGCGTTATGAGGAACACACTGAGGTGGTTTGGCCATGTGGAGAGGATGGAGGGTGAAAGACTGACGAAGAGAGTGTATGTGAGTGAGGTGGAGGGGGGAAGAGGGAAGGGGAGGCCGAGGATGAGATGGAGGGATGGGATGGAGAGGTATATGAGAGAGGGGGGTGTGAGTTGGGAGCAGGGCAGTGAAATGGCGGGGGACAGGGCGACTTGGAGGCGATTTGTTTGTGGCCACCCCAAACGGGATGGAGGCGTCTGGCAATAGATAGATAGTTTATTATTATGTATGAGATAATAAGAAAGAAAGACGTAATCCAGAGTTAGCCCGTAGAAATCGAATGACATTTATTTTTTCTGACTAATTCTAGATAATTTTTCTTGTGTGACGGGAGCGCTAGCGATATCCCAAGGCTAAAGGTTTGATAAAGTCTAGCAACCCTTAACCAACGGTTTGAATTTGATCCAGACGATCAGAGCCCACAAGAAAATCCCCAGCGTTTAAGGGTTAAGGGAGTAAGAAATTATTTAGTCGTGTCAGGTAATGTGAAGGTAGACTGCGAGGTAGAAGGATGTAAACTAAGAGGCAAGGAGAGAGAGAGAGAGAGAGAGAGAGAGAGAGAGAGAGAGAAGAGGGGAGGCAAGAAGTTTGTGAATGAAACACGTAAAGGGCAGTGTCTAGTTTGGTGGTAATTATCTGTGAATCATATAATTACACACTTCATAAATGGCAGGGTGATAGGTGGCAGAATAGTTTTATTGTTGATAGGCATTATGTATTATTGCCACTCCGACTGAAGGGGACTGATTGATCACTTCGCAGCATGGCAACGCCATTGGTCGCATGGAGATGGTATATATGTGTGTAACATCATTAACTTAAAAATTAAGCACTGGCCCTGCCTTTTCGTCATCAAAATAATAAGGGTTATTAAGTTTAATACCTTGTAATATTATTATCATAACAGTGTATTTATCAGCTTCTTACATTTCTGAAGTATGTAATTATATGATTAAAAAATACCGCCAAACTAGGCATTGCCCTTTACATGCTCCACTTGCTAACTTCTTATCTCTCTCTCTCTCTCTCTCTCTCTCTCTCTCTCTCCTTGCCTCTTAGTTTACGTCCTTCTACCTCGCAGTCTACCTTCACATTACCTGACACTACTAAATAATTTCTTACTCCCTTAAACCTTAAACGATGGGGATTTTCTTGTGGGCTCTGATCGTCTGGATCAAATTCAAACCGTTGGTTAAGGGTTGCTAGACTTTATCAAACCCTTAGGCTTGGGATATCGCTAGCGCTCCCGTCACACATGAAAAATAATCTAGAATTAGGCAGAAAAAATAAATGTCATTCGATTTCTACGGGCTAACTCTGGATTACGTCTTTCTTTCTTATTATCTCATACATAATAATAATAATATAGTAATAATAATAATAATAATAATAATAATAATTAATAATAAAACACCCGATACGTGTCATCAACCATCTCCACAGGCTCTCTTCCTCTCCTGTCTTACTTCCTCCCTCTCCACCCCCATCCCGTATTGTCGCCTCCCTCTCCCTCCCACTCTCGTCTCCTCACCTTCTCCCTTACTCTGGTTGACGAGCGCTGCGCCCTCTGTGGGCTGTGTTTGAAAACATATGCCTGGCAGGACCTGTCGGCGAACTTTTGCTCGTGGGTGTACAGGCTATAAAAAAAAGTTTCGGCACCCTTACGACACGATACATTATGATACACCACACGAAGCATTTTGAATCATCTCCTGAATTTCGGTGTGTGCTTGGTATCCCTGGCCCTGTGTTGCTGGCGTGTTACTTCGTCCGCTAATGATGAAATCCAGTGGCAGAGTGAGAGAGGTACAGGGGTAGCAACCACACCACGTATTCTCGCCGTCTGTAACAGCGATCGTTGCGAAAGGTATCAGAGCAGGGGGTGCCGAAAATTTTTTTAGAGGGTGTACATTCAGACCGGAAAAAAAGTAAGAGAGGCCAGGTGTTGTATGTATTTGTGTTTTGTTAGAAATGACTGTTGTGTGTGTGTGTGTGTGTGTGTGTGTGTGTGTGTGTGTGTGTGTGTGTGTGTGTGTGTGTTTTGAGAGAGAGAGTCGTATGAAGATGTGTATTCTTTTTATAAAGTAGTAGTAGTAAGATGTGGTAGCGTGTACACTGTCTCTCGTTCGTTGGTTTAGATTCCCAGCACCTATAGTGCAGGCCGAGCCATACATTACCCCGATCAGTGGGGTATGGGCTGATTAAAAAATAAGGGGGGAGTACAGGACTTGGGAATTGCCCAGCACACACGCCCTGTCTCCTGACTGGCTTTGTGGTGTGTACATTGTCTCTAGATGTGATACGCTCTGATTCACAAGGACTGGTAACCTTTAACAGATAACAGACGCACTCCAACGGGTGACAGGTAGACTGAAAGACGGATAGATACAGAAGGAAGCAAAATAATTATATAACAGCAAAAAATAAGCAATATTCTAGTGTAGTATAATAATAGATAAATAGATAAATAGATAGATTGCAACTATATTATGACAGTTAAAATATAGTAGCTGCATTGTGGCAATTATTATATACCAACTATGGCAAGTTTATTATTACTGCAACTGTGTTGTTATTTCAGTTAGTATATATATATATATATATATATATATATATATATATATATATATATATATATATTGTTACATAGCCTATGATTTCATCATCCTTTGTGTAATTTTAAGGCACAGTATGCTGCATGTTTGATCACGAGCGTGTTCTGCCTCAGTCCCCCCCTTCTACCGTTATAGTAGAGTAAGTCGTCCTTTCTGTTGTTCAGAGCGGGATTGTCAGCTCTTTGTCCCCATGGCTTTATTTGCGCGTCCTTCTTACAAGTTGTATCAAGCTCTGCTGGCCCCTATATAATGAGCTCAGTCTCTACATTAATTGCCACTTAGATCTACTCCTCATTTTGTTCACATCTCTGTCCTCCCCTGTACAGTTATTGTTGTGAGTGCTCAGGAAGTCTCCAACCATCTATAGTAGCCGCAGCGAGAAATGAACGCTGTGGTGGGGCAGCCGGGATGACCTGGGATTCCCCCACTGTAGCCATATCCACATGTCACCGACCATCGGCCACCACTGCAGCCCCGCTCCATGATCCTTACCCTGTGTCTCTGGCTTTCTCTTTCTCTCTCGGTTTCTATATAAACTGGTGTATTTCCGAAACTAATTATGAAATTATTATGACTTTTGTTCCACACCACCACTGAGGTAAAAATCAAGGAGAGTTTTCTGTATAAAGGTTTCCCCCCCCTCCTAAATGTGGCATATGAACGGGGGAGTGGGGCCTTGCCGATACCTCCGCCTGACCTATAATTATACACTCGCCAGAACTGACCTGTCCTCAGACAAGGGGGGGGAACCTTTATACAGAAAACTCTCCTTGATTTTTACCTCAGTGGTGGTGTGGAACAAAAGTCATAATAATTTCATAATTAGTTTCGGAAATACACCAGTTTATATAGAAACCGAGCGAGAAAGAGAAAGCCAGAGACACAGGGTAAGGATCATGGAGCGGGGCTGCAGCGGTGGCCGATGGTCGGTGACATCCTACCTCTATGGTCAGTGACTTGTGGATATGGCTACAGTGGGGGAATCCCCGGTCATCCCGGCTGCCCCACCACAGCGTTCATTTCTCGCTGCGGCTACTATAGCAGCTGTGTAATTTGAGTATAACTGTTGTTGCATTTTTTCTTGTGCTGTGTAGCATAGGGTTAATTTTTAGGCCTAGTGAGGTTTTTTTTGTGTGATTTATGTAGGGGTTCTTTTTGTCAGTCATTTTTGATAATATTTTGTATCTGAAATAATTTATCTTGCATTAACTGAGCATTACCCAGTGTATTTTCATTTTATTAGGGCTCACATAGATAAATTTACTCCTGCTAATTTCGTGTTAATAGAGGCTATTGCAGTTAACCATATATTTAACCTGTTTTTTGCCATTACATCATCCTTATGAGTCCTGCATGTTTCGTTGTTAGTTTGTGCATTAAACTTTAACTTGTAATTTTATCTAACTCTTTTGTTTTGAACCTGGAACTTTACGGGACAGTAGTGACTCTTAGTATTCTCACTTAATGTGTACATTATCTTTCTCTGTTCCGTAACATAAATTGGGCGACCTCGCCAGGATATTCAGGATATTATCATAAGGATATTGCTTGATATTTTGTGACTGTGATTTATTCATGATGTCTACTATTACTACACTTGATCAAGCCAAAGATTTTTTGTCAAATGTGCAAACAGTGTGTGATGTAGAAAACAGAACAAAGAATGAACTTAAGCTTGTTGCTCAACAATTGGGAATTGCTGTTCGCTCTCATCATTCTAAAGATCAAATTGTTGACATGATTAATGAAAGCTTGTTTAATTTAACCCCTCCAAATGAGCAAACGCAGATTGAATTAGCTAAGTTACAGCTAGCCCTGCAGGAGGCTCAGGCTAAGGAGGCGGAGTCTCGTGTTAAGGAGGCTGAATTTCAAGCACGTGCTAAGGAGGCTGAGTCTCAGGCTCGTATTCAGGAGGTTGAATTTCAGGCAAATGCTAAGGAGGCGGAGTCTCAGGCCCGTATTCAGGAGGCACAGATACAGGCACAAATTGAACTTGCCAGGATTCAGGCAGACCATGAGTATCGCATGAAAAAAGCTGGAACTGGATCATCTAGCTCTGATGATTTTGATGTGGCTAAAAATGTTAAACTTGTCCCTCCTTTTAATGAATCTGATTTAACAAAGTATTTTCAGTTGTTTGAGAGGGTAGCTACAGGTTTTAATTGGCCCAAAAGGTATTGGCCAGTACTCCTTCAAACTGTTCTCACCGGTAAAGCCCAAGTAACTTATGCATCTTTGCCTCAGGATCAATCTGATAATTATGATGTAGTTAAGAGCTTGATTCTTAAGGCCTATGAGCTTGTTCCTGAAGCCTATAGAGTAAAATTAAGGACAACTTACAAGCAAGATAAGCAATCCCATGTTGAGTATGCAAAAATCAAAGATCTGTTAGAGCAGTGGTTAAATTCTAAGAATGTGGATTCTGATTTTGGTAAATTTAAGCAGATGATTTTGCTGGAGGGCTTCAAGAGGTGTGTTAATAAAGATGTAAGCCTATATCTTGATGAGAGAAGAATAGATAATTTGTCTGATGCTGCAGTTTTAGCTGATGAATATGTTCTCACTCACAAGAGATATTCTAGAGAAAAAGGGAAAGCTGAGAGTAAGTACATTGCCTCTACTCAGAGTACAGGTAACAGGAAAGAGAATAAAGATGATGTTTCTCAGGAAGTAAATACCAGCTTCACCTCTAGATTTCAGAAAAGTAAATGTACTTATTGTAGTAAGCTTGGTCATACTACGGAGAAATGTTTCAGGAGACACCATGATGTGAACAAAAAGGAGTCTTTAAATATTCAGTCAATTGGTCTAGTGTCCACTCTTGAGAGTTCCCAGAATTCTTTAACTGAGTTAACTGAACCTGCTTTGAGGGGTAACTTAAATTCTCAGGATGGAGCTCCTCTTTTGAGCAGTAAAGTGGGTGACACTCTCAAGAGTTCACGTGCTAATTTCCTGTCTGATGGTTTTGTCAGTCCTCTGGACAGTAATGACAGGAAATCAGTTAAAATATATCGTGATACAGGTGCTTGCCAATCCCTTATGCTGACCAGTGTTCTAGGCTCAAATGTTAATTCCTCTGATGAAACTGTAATCTTACAAGGTGTAGAGAATAATTACTTCTCTGTCCCTCTGTGCAGAGTGAATTTAGAGTCTGGTTTTGTTAATGGTTCCGTTATGGTTGGGTTGGTTGAGACACTCCCAATATCAGGTGTAACTTTCTTACTTGGAAATGATATTGGTGGAAGTCAAGTGTGTCCAGCTCCTCAGTTGTCTAGTGAGCCAGTGGCTGCGGCCCAGGATTGTGATGTCCCTGATGTGTTCCCTGCATGTGCTGTCACTAGGGCTAAGTCTAAAGTTACTGGTGATTTAGAGGATAATGATGATGATGATGTTATCCTAGCTGACACTTTTCTTGCTAATTTGGACCACTCACTAGATGAGGCAGTACCCCGTAGTGTTGATAATTTGTCTCGTCAAGAGTTGGTTGAGTTGCAGGTTGCTGACCCTGAGTTGAAAGGTCTAGCTAACTCTGCTTACAGTGAAGAAGAGTCAGCCGGTGCTTCTACTTGTTATTATGTAAAGTCAGGAGTACTTATGAGAAAGTGGAAACCCCCAACAGCATCAGCCGACTGTGAATGGGAGGTTGTACATCAAGTTGTCATCTCTCGTGTTTGTAGGCAGGATATCAATAGAGTGGCTCATGATTCCAGTTTGGCAGGACACCTTGGAGTGAGGAAGACTGTGGCACGCATTTTGAAACACTGCTACTGGCCAGGTATCTTCAGGGATGTTTCCTGGTATTGTAAGTCTTGTCACACCTGTCAAGTTGTGGGGAAGTGTAATCAGACCGAAAAGGTTGCACCTCTAGTTCCCATTCCTCCTTTTGAGGCGCCCTTCACCTGTGTGTTAGTGGATATTGTGGGCCCTCTTCCTAAGACTTCAGGATTTTCTCATGTGTTGACCCTGATTGATATGGCTACTCGTTATCCTGAAGCCATTCCACTTAGAAATATCTCAGCAAAGAACGTGGTTAAGGAAATGCTAGGGTTCTTCACAAAGTTTGGTCTGCCCAAGGAGGTACAGTCAGACCGGGGAAGTAATTTCATGTCAAACGTTTTCAAGCAGTCTCTGAAAGAGTTGGGCATCACCCAGATCACCTCTTCAGCTTACCATCCCCAGACTCAAGGAGCGTTGGAGAGATATCATCAAACACTCAAATCGATGCTCAAGAAATACTGTTTGGAACATCAGAAAGACTGGGATAAAGGTCTTCCATTCGTTGTGTTTGCTGCAAGAGAATCTCCAAATGAATCACTGGGCTTCTCACCTTTTGAACCACTGTTTGGCCATGAAGTAAGAGGACCCCTTAAGTTACTCAAGGAATGCTGGCTGTCAGAGGAAGATGACATCAACCTGCTGGACTATGTGATGAAGTTCAAAGAACGGCTGTCCACTGTTTTACAGCTGGCGAGAGAGAATTTAGGAGCTGCTCAGGAGAAGATGAAGACTTGGTATGATAAGAAGTCCAGGTTACGCCACGTTCAGCCAGGAGATCAGGTTTTGATTCTGCTACCAGTTCATGGGCAACCTCTTCAAGCCAAGTTTAGTGGTCCTTATTTCGTGGAGAAGAAACTCAGTGATGTTAACTATGTCATCGCCACACCAGATCGTAGAAAGAACAAGCAACTATGTCACATCAACATGCTAAAGTTATATCACAGGCGGGACGAAAATAATCCAGTCTGCACTGTAGCTGTTCCACCCGAGTCTGCAAGTGAAGCTCTCCCATGCAGTATGAGCCTGAGTGATAGTTTGGGGAAGAATTCTGATATCATGAATGATCTCCAGACTAAGCTTTCTCATCTACCTCCCGAGGAAAGGCAGGAGTTTTCGGCATTACTGCAGGAGTACTCGCAAGTGTTCCGTGCCACTCGAGGAAAAACCACTGTGTTGATGCATGATGTCGATGTTGGAGACGCAAAGCCAATTAAATTGCCTCCTTACCGTGTGAACCCAGTGAAAGTTCCTCTTATCCAGAAGGAGCTTGGCTACCTGTTGGACCACAAGATGATTGAGCCCTGTCAGAGCGAGTGGAGTTCTCCTGTCACTCTAGTCCCTAAGCCAGGTGGGTCACAGCGGCTTTGCATTGACCACAGACGTGTTAATCAGATAACTAAAACAGACACTTACCCTCTCCCTCGTGTGAAAGATTGCATAGACAAGATCGGAAAGGCTAGGTACATAAGTAAGTTTGATTTGTTAAAGGGATACTGGCAAGTACCTATGACTGAACGTTCTAGGGAGATCTCATGTTTTGTAACACTAGAGTAATAAGAAATTTCCTTTGTAAATTTCTTTTTCTTTGTGGGGAGGTGTTACATAGCCTATGATTTCATCATCCTTTGTGTAATTTTAACGCACAGTATGCTGCATGTTTGATCACGAGCGTGTTCTGTCTCAGTCTCCCCCTTCTACCGTTATAGTAGAGTAAATCGTCCTTTCTGTTGTTCAGAGCGGGATTGTCAGCTCTTTGTCCCCATGGCTTCATTTGCGCGTCCTTCTTACAAGTTGTATCAAGCTCTGCTGGCCCCTATATAATGAGCTCAGTCTCTACATTAATTGCCACTTAGATCTACTCCTCATTTTGTTCACATCTCTGTCCTCCACTGTACAGTTATTGTTGTGAGTGCTCAGGAAGTCTCCAACCATCTAGCAGCTGTGTAATTTGAGTATAACTGTTGTTGCATTTTTTTCTTGTGCTGTGTAGCATAGGGTTAATTTTTAGGCCTAGTGAGGTTTTTTTTGTGTGATTTATGTAGGGGTTCTTTTTGTCAGTCATTTTTGATAATATTTTGTATCTGTAATAATTTATCTTGCATTAACTGAGCATTACCCAGTGTATTTTCATTTTATCAGGGCTGACTTAGATATATTTACTCTTGCTAATTTCGTGTTAATAGAGGCTATTGCAGTTAACCATATATTTAACCTGTTTTTTGCCATTACATTATCCTTATGAGTCCTGAATGTTTTGTTGTTAGTTTGTGCATTAAACTATATATATATATATATATATATATATATATATCATCAGCCGTTTGAGTATCCACTGCAGGACCGGCCTATCCCGACTGAAGTGGGGACGATACAGCCAATATATCTCTACCAAGTGGCTTAGGCTGTCTGGTAGAGATTGTATGTAGGGTGAGAAGTGCTTGTTAGTGTAATTGTTGTGTTGGAGTAGCTTTGGATGTGTGTGTTGTCTGTGAACCAAGTGTAATTGGCCCGCGCAAGCCGACTCGGTGCAAGCATACTTTAGAGTAAGCGACACTGGTTCAACCACAGCACCCGTGGTGTCCGCCAATGCAGTACGTGGCCGGGTGAACACTCCCAAAGTTTATTACACTGGCGGGCGGCGAACCCTGGTTCTCTCATGTGCAATAACGCACACTCTACCACTGTACCACAGAGGCTACATACATACATACACACACACATATATATATATATATATATATATATATATATATATATATATAAAACTTGTTATTTCAGTGTATCTCTCTCTCTCTCTCTCTCTCTCTCTCTCTCTCTCTCTCTCTCTCTCTCTATATATATATATATATATATATATATATTATTGTTATGTGATATGTAGATAGATAGATAGATTGATTAGTGGCAGGTGGGGGCGCTTGCCATCCACTCACTCGCTGTAGTGCTGCTCTGGGGTGTCTGCCCTTTCCTCTCCTCCATCCTTCTTTCCTTCCATCCTCTTCTGTCTTTCTTTCCCTCATTATTCCTTGTCCTTCTGCCCATGGGTGACTTTACACTCCCTCTTCTGTCTTTCTTTCCCTCATTCTTTCCTCTTCCTTCTGCCTGTGGGTGACTCTACACCGAGTGACAAGTCAAATGGTTTCCTGTACACCAGGAAACCATTTTCTATACTGGGTGGTAATTGGCGCTTGGGGGTTTAGTGGGTAGCCTAGTTACGGAGCTCCAATGGGACTGAGCCGGTGAAGGTTTATATCCAAGGAGTGGTTGAGGTTTATTGCTCACGTAATGCCACTCAGGGATGAGTGAGACTGGTCACTCTCATCTTAAAGATCAGGACCAACTTGCCTAACCCCGGGCTCCTACGCTCCTCATGGGGCAACGTAGGATTGGATGATGAATGAATGAATATTTACAGTATATATATATATATATATATATATATATATATATATATATATATATATATATACCTGTACATCAGGAAACCATTTACTATGCTGGGTGGTAACCATATAACCAAATTTTGGCACCTGGTGGTTTAGTGAGTAATTATTGCCCTCCAATCGGATTGAGCCAGTGAAGGTTTATATCCAAGAGATGGTTGGGGTTGATTGCTCATGTAATGCCACTCAGGGATGAGTGAGGCTGGTCACTCTCATCTTAAATGCTGGGACCAACAGCCTAACCCCGGGCACCTACACTCCTCATGGGGCAATGTAGGACTGGATGATGGATATATATATATATATATATATATATATATATATATATATATATATATATATATATATATATATATATATATATATATATACGTATGTTTGTATGTATATCCGTCACTTCAATTTAATTTCCCTCTCTTCACTACCCCCCTAGAAGTAAACAACTGAATTAAAAAAAAAAAAAAAGGTCTAAATTCCATCACTGTACAGCAGTCATATGGTATACCCACACTGCATGCGCCGAAGCCCAAGGGGCTACCCCTCCAGACCCCCCAACGTCTTGAAGGGCATAATGTGACTAACGTCAGTGAAATCAGACTTTGACACTGAAAATATTTGTAGGGCAAATTTTTGGCTCATGCATGTGGCCGATATGGGAGTGGGCGGAGGTGAGAGGCGGCAGGAGAACACCAAAATTCGAATATTAAATGCTAACTTAATGTTCGTGTATTTATGACGGAAGTGTTACAGAACAAGAAGAGTTTGCAAACATTGCGATATAACAATACATCACTTTAAAATACTTAAATTCCAGTTGTGGCCTCTGCTGAATATTATCCGACAAATCAACCCTCCAGTTCACCTAAACGTGGCCATCCCTTTACCCAAAAGAGGTTAAAAATCTTCGTCAAGTGAGAGCAAACCGATTGAAACTCAAGGAAGAAGTTCATCAAGTTTTAGCTAGTTTCCTACATCAAGACAATCGTTTTCTTCAAATCTGTATCAAAGAAAAAGGGAGTCTGAATGGGCTAATTGATTTGATTTTCTACTTTCAACCGATAATCCGGTTTCATTTTGGCATATTTCATTTAAGCCCGTCGGATATTCCAGACTACTTAATTATATAAACTGGTCAAATAAGGGTGAATCTTCTCTATGACATTTCCTTCGTAAATGTGTCTAAGGTTTTTTTTTCCATTTCGGCAGTAACTAGTCGCCATACAGTGACGCGCGACCTTATGCCCCTGTGACGGGCGAAAAATTATGAGCTCCGATGGTGCTGCCACCTGACGGTCATCTTGACACTACTCGGCCTGACCCGACCCGAAAGAAGCCGAGGTGACCGGGTATTATCCCTCAAAGGTACCAATAAGGACCCAGTATTTTACCCTACCCGACCCGACATTAGCCGAGGGCGCGCATTTTCAAGAAGTCCTCGTGTCAAGACTGTTCTCTCGATTTATATGAAGTTATTCAACTAGCGTATCAGAACAACGAAGCAAGCCTTTAATTGCTCTGTCGCCACGGGTAAGTGAATACTAGTGAAGATGGGAGTGAGGAACGTCAGGAAGTTTATGACAGAAATGAAACTCAGGACGAAGACCACCATAGAGGAGTGCATGAAAGAGGGAATCATCCAGTTATTATACGTCCCCAGAACGGTAGTGATACAACGAGGAAGCAGAACAGCCTCACAGGTCTATGAGAAAAGGTCATCCGAGATACTGGGTGGGCAAATCCAGAGAAAATGCAGTGACCTGGGTGAACACATGCAGTATAATGAAATTGTTGGATGGTCATCAAGTAACCTTTTCAAACCTCCTAAATACAATGCTACGACTGACATTATCAAGGAAATCATTCGCCTAATAGCAAATTACAATAACAACTCACCAA
The DNA here is from genome assembly GCF_032717465.1 of Coenobita brevimanus. Classification (NCBI taxonomy): domain Eukaryota; kingdom Metazoa; phylum Arthropoda; class Malacostraca; order Decapoda; family Coenobitidae; genus Coenobita; species Coenobita brevimanus. The sequence continues at coordinate 5,278,410 of NC_136964.1, forward strand.
TTGCCTCATTCTCTTTTAAGGTCCTTTCACTGATATCGCATCTCTTCCATAACAAAAGCCGCCCAAGAGCAAGCATTGCAGAAAATATTAAGGTCATCCAAAGGGGGGTTGGAACATGGAAAAGAGGTGAAACTGACAACCTACTTGAGGAAGCAAGGGCCTTGCAGATGAGAACAGGCAACAGAGGCAGAAGAAACCATGACACCAACGATGTGGCAAAGATTTTTGGCAGCAAGATGAGACAGGGGAAGGTCTTGATGGTGACAAGATCCCTGTCAGCTGAATCACCAAACGGAGTACTTGGCCTGACACATGAAACAATGCAACAACTAAAAGAAAAACATCCGACTGCACGACAAGCAAGTGCCCAGTCAAAGCTTGACGGCAACTACACTCCTCCCAGTGTTATTATATATGACAGGATGACTGGAGATATGGTGCGGCGGAAGGCAATGCACACACAGGGAGGGGCAGGACCGTCAGGCCTGGATGCAAAATCTTGGCAAGTAATCCTCAGTAACATCAAGTTTGGCGAGGCAGCAACAGACCTGTATAACACCATTGCCTCACTGGTGAGGAAACTGGCTTCAAGTCAGTGTAACACCATTGAAGCACTGACGGCTTACAGACTAATCCCCCTTGATAAGAATCCTGGATGTAGGCCCATCGGGGTGGATGAAGTCTTGAGGCAAATTATGGAAAAATGCATCATGGAGGTGGTGAATCATGATGTGAAGCAGATAGTTGGCAACCTCCAAGTGCGTGCAGGCCAGCAGGCAGGAGGTGAGGCAGCAGTTCACTCCATGAGGAAAATATATGAGGAAGAGGACTGTCAGGCAGCATTACTAGTTGATGCCTCAAACGCATTTAATTTCATCAACCGGGAGGCAATGCTGCACAACATCAAGGTTAAATGTCCAACATTTGCGCATCATGTGGAAAACACCTACAAAGAACCAGTAGACCACTACATTCTGGGTAAGACAGCTGCTCACGATGTCGGTGTAATCCAATCCATAGAATTAACTACCCAGGGGGACCCCGTTGCCATGGCTATGTACGCCCTGGCGATGACAGTGCTGCAACAACAGATCAAATACGTGGCCACCAAAGTAAAACAGGTAGCCTATGCAGATGATGTCACGGGTGCTGGCAAGGTGGAGGATGTGAGGAAATGGTGGAACCTTGTAACATCTCATGGCCCTGAAACAGGTTACTACCCTAATGCAAGTAAGTCCATCTTGTTTGTGAAACCAGCTTACTATCAAGATGCACAGGATGCATTTAGAGGCACAAACGTGATAGTGACTAAGGAAGGTCAGAGGCATCTAAGCACTGTGACTGGAACTAAGGAATTCAAAGACCAATATGTTAGTGATAAGGTAAAGATATGGGTAGAAGAATTTCATGTACTATCCAGCCTCACAAAAACAGCCCCATGCAGCATACAGCGCATTTACATGTAGTGTAAAGCACAAATATTGTGGTAGGTGGGGGCACTCACTATCCACTCACTCGATATAGTGCTGCTATCGGGTGTCCGCCCTTTCCTCTCTTCCATCCTTCTTTCCTTCCATCCTCTTCTGTTCTTTCCTTCATTCTTTCCTTGTCCTTCTGCCTATGGGTGACTTTGCACTCCCTCTTCTGTCTTTCCTTCCTTCATTCTCTCCATTTCCTTCTGTCTGTGGGTAACTCTACACTGAGTGACAAGCCAAATGGTTTCCTGTTCACCAGGAAACCATTTACTACGCCGGGTGGTAACCATATAGCCACATTTTGGCAACTGGTGGTTTAGTGGGTAATTATTGCACTCCAGTCGGATTGAGCCGGTGAAGGTTTATATCCAAGGGCTGGTTGGAGTTGATTGCTCATGTAATGCCACTCGGGGATGAGTGAGGCTGGTCACTCTCATCTTAAATGTCGAGACCAACTGCCTAGCCCCGGGCTCCTACGCTCCTCATGGGGCAATGTAGGACTGGATGATGGATGGATGGATGTAAAGCACAAGTGGACCTTCGTGATGAGGACCATACCAGACATCGAGTTGCTGCTACAACCACTGGAGGATGCTGTCAGGGAATAATTCCTCCCATCACTGACCAATGACCACATCCCCACACCAGAAGAGAGGGACCTTCTAGCATTACCAACCAGGATGGGAGGCCTTGGAGTTATAAATCCAGCCGCCATGGCGGCTATGAACATATAAATTCACTTAGGCTCACCGAATCCCTGTCACAGAAGATTTGCCCCCCGGTTAAGACGAATGAAATCGACCACCAAAGGCAGAAAGATATAAAGACACAGATAATCAAAGAGCGAGAAGCAAGACAAAAGGACCAGCTGCGGCACATAACCAAACATCTAACACCAGGCCAGTGCAGAAGAGTTAAAATGGCACAGGAGGTTGGGGCATCGAATTGGCTGTCAACCCTGCCTCTTAAGGCAAAATGCTTCCACTTCAACAAACTAGGATTTATTGACGCCATAGCCTTGAGATATGGGTGGCTAATAGAGAACCTTTCACAACACTGTGCCTGTGGCACTGTCGTTGATGCAAACCATGCAATGGTTTGCATGAAGGGAGGCTTTGTTTGCATTCGACTCTACGAAGTACGAGACCTCACTGCCAAAATACTGCGGGAAATATGCCATGATGTCACCATAGAGACAGCTCCGTTACCCCTAGACGGCGAGCATTTCACCCACAGAACAGCAAATAAATCTAATGACACAAGAGTGGATGTCAGTGCTCGAGGTTTCTGGACACTGGACAGACAGCTTTCTTCGACATTAGGATAATTGATCCTATGGCAGCATGTCATCGTGAACTGTCTCTCGAAGCTGCACACAAAAGGAATAAACAAGAAAAAACAGAAACTATCAAGAAAGGATCCAACTTTTAGATCATGGCAGATTCATTGCCTTTGTGTTCACAACATCAGGTTGGATGGGTCCAGAGGAGGGGAGTTTCTACTCGAGACTGGCAGAGGTTCTCTGTGAGAAGAAGCGTCAACTGCAGAGTTCTGTTATGGCCTGGATGAGATGTGGACTGTCATTCTCCCTCGTGAGGTGTGCACTGCTATACCTCAGGGGCACAAGATCATCAGCCATCAGGCCTGTCTCTCTGGCGGGTATGGATTACGAAGCTACTGTGGTCGAGAGTCGTATAGACCAGCGACTCCAACAGATTAATATTTATTAGCACTTTATTGCTAATAGAAAAGAGTAATAAAAGCAGTAGTAGATGCTTGGTAAGAACAGTGGTTGTCGTGTTTGGGGCCAATGGAGTGTGTTATGAGGGTTAGTGTTAACCCTCACATTTTAACTCCAAATGGTGAACTGTGTTGGGAAGCTTGGTGCTGATCTTCACAATAAAATTTCCAAATGGATGGAGGTGATTAATGTAGTTTTAATGGTAGTAATAGCAGTAATACTTGTTGTTGTTGTTGTTGGTGGTGGTGGTGGTGTTCCAGCAGCAGCGGTGGTAGTAGTAGTAGTAGTAGTAGTACTGGTAGTAGTAGTGGTGGTAGTAGTAGTAGTGGTAGTGGTAGGCCCAGGTTGATATGAAACTTGAACCCAGTGGACTGCAGGCTGAAGTTTTCCTTTTCTCATGCCCCATAATGATGTTCTCTGGAACAGGGAAGTAGTTAGGGACGTTTGCATATCCGGGCAGCTCCACTACCCAGATATATCCCTGCCGCCACGTGAAGGCCACCCCCCCCCATCACCACCTGTTTTTGGGTAAAAAGAAATGTTACATAATATTTGAATCGAAAAAAATTTATTGATATGGACCCAAGAAAAATGCAGCGTGTTATCAGAATTATACAACACTATATTAACTCTCTCTCTCTCTCTCTCTCTCTCTCTCTCTCTCTCTCTCTCTTTATCAATCTGTCTATCTATCTATCTATCCATACTCTCTCTCTCTCTCTCTCTCTCTCTCTGTGGTACAGTGGTAGAGTGTGCGTTTCGCACGCTGGT
>NC_136964.1:5287396-5332396 GCF_032717465.1 Coenobita brevimanus
CCTCTCTCTTGGGCTCCTTCGATCACAACTTTATCACCTTAAACTGTTCTATTGCTCCAGTAAGGCCTGTGGACACTTCAAAGAAACGTCGCCTGTTGCACTTTGGAGCTGCTGATTGAGAGGGCCTCAGGCAGTACTTCTTTCATTTTCCCTGGAATGATTATTGCTTCCATGACCCGGAGCCATCTGAGTGTGCCTTGCACATTACAGACGTTATTCTCTCGGGCATGGAAGCATACATTCCTGCACATATCCATTGATTAATGCAAAAAAAATTGGTTTAATCACGCTTGTTCTAATGCTGTCCACAACAAGGAGAAGGCATACCAATGGGTACCGGAGCCAACCCACTCCTGAATCTCGTCTCTTGTGTTTCTGCCCGGAATCGTGCTAAGTCTTCTTCCCCCTGCTAAAAATAATTTTATTCATAGTAAATGCTCTGAACTCTTCAAGTTCTTCCCGCTCCTAGTGGCACCTTGCCAAAAACCTTTCTATTAACCTTGCCTCATCATCCTTCCCACCTCTTTTCCACTCTGATGGTTCTGTAGCTATTTCTTCTACCGATAAAGCAAATCTCTTCGCTCAGACTTTCTCCTCCAATTCCACCTTAGATGATTCCAGTGCTGTTCCTCCATCACTTCCCCCCTCTGACTTCCTCATGGCTGACATTAAAAATTCTTCAACTGTTGTATTGTCTGGCATCACTGGCCTCAGTACTAACAAGGCATATGAGCCTGATGGGGTCCCTCCTGTTGTCTTCAAGAACTGTGCTTCTGTGCTTACACACTGCCTAGGTAAACTCATTCACCTTTATCTATCAACTTGTATCTTTCCTTATTGTTGGAAGTTTGCTCTCAATCAGCCTGTCCCAAAGAAGGGTGACCATTCCCAACTCTCTAACTATCGCCCAATTGCTTTAATATCCAGTGTCTCAAAAGTTTTCGAGTCTGTTCTTACCAAAAAATTTTATAGCACCTTTCCTATCACAACCTTCTTTCTGATCGTCAGTACGGGTTCCGTCAGGGACTCTCCACTGGCGACCCTCTCACCTACCTTTCAGATTCCTGGTATTCCTCCTTTCGGGACTTTGGCGAAAGCTGTGCCATTGCACGTGACATCTCAAAGGCTTTCGATCGAGTCTGGCATAAATCTTTAATTTCCAAACTGCCCTCTTACGGTTTCTATCCTTCTATCTGTGCCTTCATCTGTAGCTCTCTTTCTGGTCATTCTATAGCTGCTGTTGTAGACGGCCATCGTTCTTCTCCTAGATCTATTAACAGTGGTGTTCCTCAGGGCTTTGTCATATCACAAACTCTCTTCCTTTTATTTATCAATGACCGTCTATGCTCTTCATCTAACCCTATCCACTCATATGCTGATGACTCCACCCTTCACCTTTCCATTCGGTTCCTGCAACGTCAATCTCAGCAGTTACTTCAACATACAAGGGATGCGGCTATGGCACACCTAATGTCTGACTGACTTGGCTCATATCTCTGATTGGGGAAAAAGTAATCTTGTTGTATTTAATGCTTCAAAAATTCAATTCTTACCCATCAAAATCCTCTGCAGGAGTATCCTTTACATTTTAACAATATCTAAGTCAATGCTGCATCATCTTTAAACATACTTTGGGGTTTCATTCTCTCCTGATTTATCATTTAAAGATCATACTACATCTCTTGTAAAATCTGCTTCCAAGAGATTAGGTATGCTAAGCAGACTCCGTACCTTCTTTACCCCTGCACAGTTGTTGACTTTATACACGGGTTATATTCGTCCCTGTGTAGAGTGCAACTCTCATGTGTGGGGAGGCTTCCCACATACAGCTCTTCTCAACAGTGTGGAGTCAAAGGCTTTTCGTCTCATTAACTCTCCTCCTGTTACTGGCTCCCTTCAACCTCTGTGGCTTCGCCGCACTGTTGCATCTATGCCTCTTTTCTGTCGCTACTTCAGTGGTCACTGCTCCTCTGAACTGTCTGCTTGCATCCCTCCACCACAATGACAGACGCGTAGCACCCGTCTAGCGACAAACTCTCATTCCTTTTCTGTCCAACGTTTTAATGCAAGAGTTACCTTAACCGTTACTTCCAGTCCTTCATGTATGCAACAGGTCAACTTTGGAGCTGTCTTCCTCTGTCTGTATGTCCTACTGCCTACGATCTCCCATCTTTCAAACGCAATGTGTCCAAGCAACTCGAAATGAACAGATCTTGATTTCAGCCCCCTGTTATCTTGTTTTGTTTTTTTCTTGGAGTGAACAATTTGCAGGCTTCTGGCCTTAGGTTCCTTTTTCCTTGCATAAAAAAGGACAAGAATAGAAGCAATAGAAAAGCACTAGTAACAGAACGAGAAGTGTACAAAATAATAACCTGGGACAGGAGGAAGTGGGTGGCTAAGAAAAGAACCCTAGAGAAAAAAAATGACTTGTGGATCGTATTGGGAAATAAAAAAGCGTAGGTCGCTGCGATCTGAAAGAAAGCCGCGACTACTCCACTGCAGAATGGACATTTTGAGGAATGAGGTTTATCGTGGTGTGACAATGGTGGTAATAGCGTTTTGGCTGGGACCCTCATGGGGAGTTTGAGGAGGGGAGTCCTGAGAAATAGGAAGAGTGGAGACGAGGAGGAAAACAGAGAGTCAAGGATAGCCTACAGCCCAGAGGGAAAGGTAGACTAAGCAAGGAGGAAATGGGAGTAGGGGAAGGGGATGGCTGAGATGAAGAGGGGGGGGCCACTAGTAGTAACTTGAAGAGGAAGGGATGTGGGTTGAAGAGTAGGAGGGAGGATAGAAGGAGGTGGATGAATGTCTGCAAAAGTTAAGTTGGGGGACCATTTAGGAGAGTCTGGAGGCGGAAGATGGTTTTGGGATAGGGTGTTGGATTGTTCTATGTAGGTCTCAATTACTTCTAGTGATTCAGTAGAGCAGTCTGTGGTAAATGGTGGAGGAGAAGGAGGATGGTGGATATAGGGTTACTTTGAAGGTGGTAAAACAGGAGATTTGAGTGGACTACGTTTTCCTGTGTTTGTGGGCTGGACTGGGAGGGACGGCTGAAAAGAGGGAAGGGAGGAATAATAAGTGGAAGAGGAGGATGGTGTTGAAGTATCTGGGCATAGCAGAGAGACAGTTTTAGGCAAGGGGATAGTGGTGGTAGGAGTAGGAGTGGCAATGGATGAGGAAAGGGGAGGGGAAGGTGAAGAGGGTGATGATGATGTATTTGGTCCCAATAGGAAGGAAGTATTAGGTATGGGGATGCTGGCGGTAGGAGTGGATGGACAAGAGGAAGGGGGAGGAGAAAGGAAGAGGGAGTGGAAGATGAAGGGAGAGATATAGGGGTTGAGGAAGAAGATATGACTGGTTGAACATGAATGGAGTATGGAGTGAAGGTGAAGCCAAGGCGATGGGCTTCTTGTTGAGCTTCTGGAAGGGTAAGACCTTGTTTGACGCTGAGTGCTGCGACTTCAGATTTAGAGCAGTAACCGGGTCAGCCTCTGTAGAACACATTATGAGGTCCACCACAATTGGCATAGGTGGGACAGTGGAGTAACATGCTGTCCTTATGTGGCCAGGTAATGCACAGAGTGGACACTGTAGGTTAGGGAGGCAGTATTTAGCTGGATGGCCAAAGCACCAGCACTTTTGACAATGACGCGGTGGGGGGATGTACTCTTGGGGTGGCAGACGTTCACCACCAGTATGTATATGTGTTGGAAGGTCTTGTCCATCAAAGGCAATCTTGACAATGTTGATGAGGGGTTTATGGTGATCTCAGGGGCCACGAGTAATGTAACATAGGCAACATCTATGTCCTGAGCTGCAAGGACAGAGTGGATTAAAGAGGAACAATTGGTGAATTCAATATCATCCATTATAATCTGATCAAATGGAAGCTGGACTACTAGTATGCGTGTTTAGGCTGGTGTCACGTGAGACAGGAATGGCATTATCTTCTAGGTCTTTTAGTGATTCCATAGCTTTGCCTGAGTTTCGTTATTGGCAGTGACAAGTCTGGAACGGTCAGGGCGAGTGTGGAATGGGACAGTGCCAATGTGTTTTAGTGGGTATAGTTGGAAACGTTGGGTGTTATTTGCATGAAGTGTTGTTGCTGTCAATGTATTTGGTCCACTCTTTTGGCCTAAAGACAAAGAGGGGGCAGAATTTACGAGTATAGGGGGGGTGAGTTAGAAGAGTATAAAACGGAAGTAGTAGAACCAGAAGAAGCAGGAGTGGCTTGGTATGAGGAGGAAGAGGTATAGAGACCGTGAGGAGATTAGAGTTGAAAGGTGTCAGTATGAGATGAGACACTAAGGGAAGGGTTGAGGTCTAAAGTAGCAGAGGAGGTGTGTAGAGTGTCTTCTTTGTTTCTGACACCTTAGGTGGTGGGGGTAACCAAAGAAGGGGTCATGGTGAGGTTGCAAGGTTCGTCAGCATGAGTCGTGTCAGTAGAGCCAGGGGAGGGGCGGGGTTCATTGTCTAATTCCATACGTTAAAGAAAAAGTAATTCGCTTCCCCACTCCCCCACCCACCATAGAACCCAAAAGGGGAGGCTGAATGTTGGGACTCGACGGCACCCAACAGCCCCGGGGTTAGTGAAGGAAGTATTCGTAGCTACTGCCTGGTTTGTGATGGCGATTGCAGGACCGATACGACAACCATCAGACAACAACTGCTTGATCCTAGCCAATGCTTGACCGTCAGTTGATTCAAAGGGGCCACACTGGACCATCCGTCTCACCCAAACCCTCCACCAAAAGAGTGTATTGTCCACCTAAGGGAGCAACACCCTGCCCTGCAGCAGACTCAACTCCCAGATAGGAGATGTAGAGAGTATATGGGATGTCACCACAGCAAACACATGGGAAGGCATAACCCCTGTCCTCGGTGATATGGATAGGGATAATCTCCATCACTGGTGGGCTTCCATTAATGATGCGGGGGGGATAGAGGAAGAAGTTAGCGAAGCAAATGGAAAGAGGGACAGGAAGAGAGACGGACAATGCAAAATTAGTTGAGCCAGGGTGTAAAGCCCACGGTAGGGGGTTGGAACTGCTAGAGTTCCCCTCCACATCTAGTGCCAACTCCCATCTTGGATGCCCCCCCACGATGGCAACAGGCATGGGATTGGAGAAGTCTCCTCCATGAAATGTCAGTTTTCAGAATATTACATAACAACTCTTTACTTTTCTCAAATTCCTCATGTCAGTAAGTGAAATCAATCCCCTACTTTAAAAAGAGTATCATGAGAATAGTCATTCTTTGCTGAGTTTGTAAGGCAAAAAAGACTGGTGACAACAAAGTTATCTTCCTCCATACTTACTTGTTCGCATCATAATATTGTCAAGGCAACGACGCACAGAAAAATAGGAAGCGGTGATCTCAATCCTCCATAAGTTATCCTTGATCGCCAGTTCTCTTGAGAAAAACGACTATAGACGAATACAGGAATACTTTGAGAACAGTACCTGGAACATGAATTGTATTGGTAAAGTTTCAGCTGGTAGTTAAAAGAATTGTAAATCCTCCGTGATGGGCTCCAGGTCCTTGGCTCGTCAGAAATCAGGACCACACAAAAACATGTCCCATACACGTCCTTATTGCACAACTTCACACATCTGGTGCATTACAGAGGTAGCTGGGATGGTAGATGAGATGTTCATATAATTATCTACTGTGTGATTAGGTGTGGTAGGGACTTAAAGGATGGTAATGATGGTGGTGTGTGAATTCGTCTCCTCCGCCATGACGCCTTAATGATCTGTCTATCTATCTATCTATGAATATCTGTCTGTCTGTCTATTTATCTGTTTAAATATCTATCTGTCTGTGTCTATCTGCACATTAACTCGTAAAAATCTCTCATAAACCAGACTTTTCAACAACTAATCTCGATGTAAGGATACTGCAGTAGGTCATATGTCAGTAGGTGTTATGGTAAGCACTGAGACCTGACGTAGTACTGGGTAGTTTATGGAAATTACAGGAAACTCTCACTGACATCTGGCCAGGTAGGTGCACCAGCTGGTAGTAATAGTCGTAGTAGTAGTAGTGGTGGTGGTGGTGGTAGTCCTAGTTGTAGTTGTAGTTATTATTGGTGTTGTTGATGTTGTAATAGTATTAGTAGCAGTAGTAATAGAGGTAACAGAAGTAGTAGTAGTAGTAACAGCAGCTGTAGTAGTAGTAGTAGTAGTAGTAATAGTAGTAGTAATGGTAGTAATAGTAGTAGTAGTAGTAGTAGTAGTAGTGGTAGTAATGGTAGTAGTAGTAGTAGTAGTAGTAGTAGTAGCTGTTCTTATTGATGCTATTGTTATTACTGTAGCCCCAAGTTCATGTGAAACGTGAACCCAGTGGACTGCAGGCTGAAGTTGTCCTCCTCCTGCAGTCCACCATGGTCCTTTTGTGGGATAGGGAGGGAGTTGAGGGGCGTTTGTATAACCAGGCAGCTCCACCACCCAGTTATATCAGTGCCACCACCTGAAGGACTCCCTCTCCAACACCTGTTCTAAAGTAATAATGAGAAAATAAATGGTGATTCTTAGGCGGCTGTTCTCTTCGGTTGAGGAAGCTGCCTAACACCTTTCCCTATGCAATTTAGTTTGTTTATTACACCTTACTGTCTTATGTTATATAAATCCTTCCAATATCGCCATGCTCTGCTTAAATTCCTTAACACCCTTCCCTAAGCAACTTATTTTGTTTAGTACACCTTATTTCTTCCTCTGTGTTACATAATTCCTTCCAATATCACCGTACACTGCATAAAGCTTCCTAACACCTTTTCTTAAGCGATTCGTTATGCTTAGTACACCTTAATGCCCTCTTCGACGTTACATAAATCCTTCCAGCATCGCCATGCTGTGTATAAAGCTCCCCATCACCTTTTTCCTAAGCGATTTGTTTTGTTTATTTCACCTTATTTTCCTCTTCTGTGTTGTATAAATCCTTCCAGTACCGCCATACTCTGCATAAAGCTCCCAAACGCCTTTTTCTAAGCGACCTATTTTGTTTACTACACCTATACCCCTCTACTCTGCTACACAAATCCATCCCATATCACCATACTCTCCATTAATAACATACAGCAGGATAGCAACCAGCCATATCCAAAGATAAATTGCTAAGGAAGAGGTATTAGGGTACATTCTTAACCAGTGAGAATACGAGATCCCAGTGAGGTGCTAGAGTGGGAGCCTTCTCGTGGTGGCATGATTTTGCCTGGCAGCTTCTCTGACTGGATATACAAACTTCCCTTCATTACGTCCATATCCACCGCAAGGAGGATGGTGGACTGCGTATCAGCTTAAGCCTGCAGCCCACTTAGTTCATGTTTCAAAGGAACCTGGAATACTACTACTACTATTACTACTACTACTACTACCACTACGACTACTACTACTATTACTACTACTACTACTACTACTACTACTACTGTTGTTGCTGCTGCTGCTACTACTACCACTACTACTACTACTACTACTACTACTACTACTACTACTGTTATTGCTGCTGCTGCTGCTGCTGCTGCTACTACTACTACTACTACTACTACTACTACTACTACTACTACTACTACTACTACTCCTATTATTATTATTATTATTATTATTATTAAATTATTATTATTTTTTTATTATTATTATCCCTTTGCGGGATTAGGGCGTCGGGCTATAGATAGATAGATAGGTTTATATCCAAGGGATGGATGGGCTATACTGCTCATGTAATACCACTCAGGGATGGGTGAAGCTGGTCACATTCATCTTAAATGTCAGGATCAACTTACCCAGCCCCGGGCTCCTACTCTTCTCATGGGACAACATAGGATTAAATGATGGATGGATGGATGGAAAACTACTACTACGACTACTACTACTACAACTGCTGCTACTACTACTACTACTACTACTGTTACTACTACTACTACTACTACTGTTACTACTACTGCTACTAATACTATTACTTTAAGAAGAGGAAGACGAATACGGAATATGTGAAGAGGTGGTCTAGTATCCCAATATCCCAGGTTCGATTCTCGACTGCATATTCCCGAAGTCTACTGGAGTTCGGCACTTGACCTGGTTTATGTTAGGTTAGGATAGGTTAGGAGAGGGTAGGTTAGATTTCTGTAGTACTTTTTGCCGATACCCTGAGAACAACTAAAAGAGAATCTTGTGGTTTGTCTATGAGGTATGACCAGAGCGACACCCACGGTTCACGCGTCTCGAAGCGCCGAACACCAGCCTCGTATGAAACAGCCTTAGCGTGTATTCAGTATGGACGGTGGGTTTTAGTGCGCCAACTGGTGATATGTGGAGGTGTAGCGAACGTAGGAAAAGGGCTTTGAATCCTATGCCCAGATCAGGATAAATGTATAAATATAAATCGCTTAAGACATCGTCCGAGTGAAGGATAATGGAAATAAGGTAGGTGGGGGCGCTCACCATCCACTCACTCGATGTAGTGCTGCTCTCGGATGTCTGCCCTTTCCTCTCCATCCTTCTTTCCTTCCATCCTCTTCTGTCTTTCTTTCCTTAATTCTTTCCTTGTCCTTCTGCCTACGGGTAACTGTACACTCCCTCTTCTGTCTTTCTTTCCTTCATTCTTTCCACTTCCTTCAGCCTGTGGGTGACTCTACACTGAGTGACAAGCCAAATGGTTTCCTGTGCACCAGGAAACCATTTACTACGCTGGGTGGTAACCATATAACCAAATTTTGGCGCCTGGTGGTTTAGTGAGTAATTATTGCGCCCCAATCGGATTGAGCCGGTGAAGGTTTATATCCAAGGGGTGGTTGGGGTATATTGCTCATGTAAAGCCACTCAGGGATGAGTGAGGCTGGTCACTCTCATCTTAAATGTCAGGACCAACTGCCTAGCCCAGGGCTCCTACGCTCCTCATTGGACAATGTAGGGTTGGATGATGGATGGATGGTAAACGAGAAAATAGATAGAATATACTGAGAATTTTATTTATTTATCAATCTGTCTAAAGTCTACCTGTCTGTCTATCTATTAAGGTATTTAAATGTTTGTCTATCTATCTATTTATCTATCTAAATGTCTATCTGTGTCTGTCTATCTAGCTATCCGTCTATCTAAACATCTATCTGTCTATCTAAACATCTAAACATCAATCTGTCTGTGTGTATCTATCTGTGTCTGTCTATTTATCTATCTGTCAGACTAAATATTTATCTATCTGTTTATGTCTGCATATACATATATCTGTCTATGAATCTCATTCTACCATCTATCTATCTATCTATATCTGGCTATAGATGTGTCTGTCTGTTTGTTTATTAGTCAATTTCTATCTACCTGTCTATCTTTCTACCTATATATATCTACCTATCTATCTAACTTTGTCGATTTTTCAGTCTTTATCTATTCCTATATCTCTATGTATCCGTCTATCTATCTATCTCTATCTATCGGTCTGAATTTATCTATCTATAGCCAGACGCCTAAATCCCATAAGGGGTGGACACAGGCAAATCACCTCCATATCACCCTGTCCCCTGTCATATGGCTGCCCTTCCTCCAACCCACCCTCTCTCTCTCTCTCTCTCTCTCTCTCTCTCTCTCTCTCTCTCTCTCTCTCTCTCTCTCTCTCTCTCTCTCTCTCTCTCTCTCTCTCTCTCTCTCTCTCTCTCTCTCTCTCTCTCTCTCTCTCTCTCTCTCTCTCTCTCTCTCTCTCTCTCTCTCTCTCTCTCTCTCTCTCTCTCTCTCTCTCTCTCTCTCATACATTCCTCCATTCCACTATACTGTATAGTGTTATGCAATAAGACATAAGGTGAAATTAAGCTACTCTATGTATATCGCTGCGGTCCCTCCAACCTCTCTCTCTCTCTCTCTCTCTCTCTCTCTCTCTCTCTCTCTCTCTCTCTCTCTCTCTCTCTCTCTCTCTCTCTCCCCTTATAGATAAAGAGGCAATCATAGATAAGAACAGAATTATTTACCATTGGCCTTATCATTATACCCATATAATAGAAACACCGTAGCTCCTGTCAAGAGGCGATTTAGCAGAGATTGGTAACAAGAGGACTCGATCTGGGTACGGAAAATGCATACGCACACACACACACACACACACACACACACACACACACACACACACACACACACACACACACACACACACACACACACACACACACACACACACACACACACACACACACACACACACACACACACACACACACACACACACACACACACACACACACACACACACACACACACACACACACACACACACAAATCGGAAAGAATTACACTAACTGGAGATTTTAATACAAATATAAATTGGAATACTCTAGATATAACAGCCAAGAAAGCTGTTGGGACCAAAAGCTCCTGGATCTTGTGCAAGAGTTTTTCCTAACGCAACATGTAAGGGAAAGCACCAGAAAAAGAGGACTCGATGTGCCTTCAATGCTAGATCTCATATTTACTAGGCAAGAAAACGATAATAACAATTTAATATATCACCCTCCATTCGGCAAAAGCGACCATGCAGTACTAAATTGCAACTTCAGGATAGCATATGACATAGTTAACAGCAATGAAAGTTACAAAAAGAGCCTAAATTATAAAAAAAGGAAACTATCATGACCTAAAGAAGTATTTATTAGAAATTGCTTGGGAGAAGGAGCTTAGAGGACAAGATTTAAATGCTATATATAAAAAATTCGGTGAACTTTATGAAATAGGAGTCCAGAAGTACATCCCACAGCACAAAGAAGCAGAAAAGAAAATAAAGAAATGGTTCAATACAGAATGTAAAAAATCAAAAGAAAGAAGAAATTTGTTGTGAAATAGATACAGAAGACACAATAGTGAAAGGGCGTATAATAATTACAAACAGGCAAGAAACGATTATACAAGAATAAGGAGGGAAGCCCAAAAACAGTTTGAGGAGGATATCATAAATAAAAGTAGTGATCAACCAAAGCTATTTTACAGCTACATCAGAAGCAAAACCAAAGTAAAAGATATAATACAATCCATTACGGACGATGGAATCACCTATACACAAGAGAAGGATATTTGTGAAGCACTAAACAAGAATTTCCAATCAGTTTTTACAGAGGAAAAAAAATTTTGAGAGGGATTATGTGGAACATGCATGTCCACACATACTACCAGAAATACAAACATCAGAAAAAGAAATACAGGAGGAGCTAAGTAAATTAGACAAAGGAAAAGCAAATGGTCCTGATGAAATTTCATGTTGGGTGCTACGTGAATGTGCAAAGGAGTTAAGTAAACCATTATTTTTAATTTTCAAGAAATCCTTGAGTCAAGGTAAACTACCTGATATTTGGAAGAAAGCAAACATTGTTCCCTTATTCAAGAAAGGGAATAGACAAAATCCACTTAACTATCGAACAGTATCACTAACCAGTGTTGTAAGCAAGATATTAGAAAAGCTTATAAGAAAAGCTTGAGTAAATCATCTAGAAGAACACAATATGATAACAGTAAGACAGTTTGGTTTCAGAAAAAGAAAATCATGTGTTACTAATCTGTTGAGCTACTATGACAGTAACAGACACATTACAGGAAAGAGAAGGATGGGTGGACAGTATCAATTTAGATTTCAAGAAAGCATTTGACACAGTACCACACCAAAGACTTTTATGGAAACTGTACCATCAAGGAGGAATTCGAGGCAAACTTTATTGTTGGATGCAAGATTTTCTCATGAAAAGAAAAATGAGAACAGTACTAAGGGGAAATTACTCATCATGGAAAGAAGTGACTAGTGGAGTACCACAAGGCTCAGTGCTGGCACCAGTCATGTTTTTAGTGTATATAAATGATATAGACAGTGTTAAATAGCCTATGATTTCATCATCCTTTGTGTAATTTTAACGCACAGTATGCTTCATGTTTGATCACGAGCGTGTTCTGCCTCAGTCCCCCCTTCTACCGTTATAGTAGAGTAAGTCGTCCTTTCTGTTGTTCAGAGCAGGATTGTCAGCTCTTTGTCCCCTATGGCTTCATTTGCACGTCCTTCTTGCAAGTTGTATCAAGCTCTGCTGGCCCCTATATAATGAGCTCAGTCTCTGCATTATTGCCACTTAGATCTACTCCTCATTTTGTTCACATCTCTGTCCTCCACTGTACAGTTATTATTGTGAGTGCTCAGGAAGTCTCCAACCATCTAGCAGCTGTGTAATTTGAGTATAACTGTTATTGCATTTTTCCTTGTACTGTGTAGCGTGAGGTGTTAATTTGTAGGCCTAGTGAGGTTTTTGTAATTTATGTAAAGGTTCTTATTGTAAGCCATCATTAATAATATTTTGTATCTGTAATAATATATCTGGCATGCACTGAGTATTATCTGGTATCTCATTTTAACAGGGCTGACTTAGATAAATTTACTCATGCTAATTTCGTGTTAATAGAGGCTATTGCAGTTAACCATATCTTTAACCTGTTTTTTGCCATTACATTATCCTTATGAGTCCTGAATGTTTTGTTGTTAGTTTGAGCATTAAACTTTAACTTGTAATTTTACCTAACTCTTTTGTTTTGAACCTGGAACTTTACGGGACAGTAGTGACTCTTAGTATTCTCACTTAATGTGTACATTATCTTTCTCTGTTCCGTAACATGAATTTGGCGACCTCTTATCAGGATATTCAGGATATTATCATAAGGATATTGCTTGATATTTTGTGACTGTGATTTATTCATGATGTCTACTATTACTACACCTGATGAAGCCAAAGATTTTTTGTCAAATGTGCAAACAGTGTGTGATGTAGAAAACAGAACAAAGAATGAACTTAAGCTTGTTGCTCAACAATTGGGAATTGCAGTTCACTCTCATCATTCTAAAGATCAAATTGTTGGCATGATTAATAAGAGCTTGTTTAATGTAACTCCTCCAAATGAGCAAACGCAGATTGAAATAGCTAAGTTACAGCTAGCCCTGCAGGAGGCTCGTGTTAAGGAGGCTGAATTTCAAGCAAATGTTAAGGAGGCTGAATCTCAGGCTCGGATTCAGGAGGCACAGATACAGGCTCAGGCACAAATTGAACTAGCTAGGATTCAGGCAGACCATGAGTATCGCATGAAATAAGGTGGAACTGGATCATCTAGCTCTGATGATTTTGTTGTGGCTAAAAATGTTAAACTTGTCCCTCCTTTTAATTAATCTGATTTAACAAAGTATTTTCAGTTGTTTGAGAGGGTAGCTACAGGTTTTAATTGGCCCAAAGAGTATTGGCCAGTACTCCTTCAAACTGTTCTCACCAGTAAAGCTCAAGTAACTTATGCATCTTTGCCTCAGGATCAATCTGATAATTATGATGTAGTTAAGAGCTTGATTCTTAAGGCCTATGAGCTTGTTCCTGAAGCCTATAGAGTAAAATTTAGGACAACTTACAAGCAAGATAAGCAATCCCATGTTGAGTATGCAAAAATCAAAGAAGATCTGTTAGAGCAGTGGTTAAATTCTAAGAATGTGGATTCTGATTTTGGTAAATTTAAGCAGATGATTTTGCTGGAGGACTTCAAGAGGTGTGTTAATAAAGATGTAAGCCTATATCTTGATGAGAGAAGAATAGATAATTTGTCTGATGCTGCAGTTTTAGCTGATGAATATGTTCTCACTCACAAGAGATATTCTAAAGAAAAAGGGAAAGCTGAGAGTAAGTACGTTGCCTCTACTCAGAGTACAGGTAACAGGAAAGAGAATAAAGATGATGTTTCTCAGGAAGTATATACCAGCTTCACCTCTAGATTTCAGAAAAGTAAATGTACTTATTGTAGTAAGCTTGGTCATACTACGGAGAAATATTTCAGGAGACAGCGTGATGTGAACAAAAAGGAGTCTTTAAATATTCAGTCAATTGGTCTAGTGTCCACCCTTGAGAGTTCCCATAATTCTTTAACTGAATTAACTGAACCTGCTTTGAGGGGTAACTTAAATTCTCATGATGGAGCTCCTCTTTTGAGCAGTAACGTGGGTGACTCGCAAGAGTTCATGTGCTAATTTCCTGTCTGATGGTTTTGTCAGTCCTCTGGACAGTAATGACAGGAAATCAGTTAAAATATATCGTGATACAGGTGCTTGCCAATCCCTTATGCTGACCAGTGTTCTAGGCTCTAATGTTAATTCCTCTGATGAAACTGTAATCTTACAAGGTGTAGGGAATAATTACTTCTCTGTCCCTCTGTGCAGAGTGAATTTAGAGTCTGGTTTTGTTAATGGTTCCGTTATGGTTGGGTTGGTTGAGACACTCCCAATGTCAGGTGTAACTTTCTTACATGGAAATGATATTGGTGGAAGTCAAGTGTGTCCAGCTCCTCAGTTATCTAGTGAGCCAGTGGCTGCGACCCAGGATTGTGATGTCCCTGATGTGTTCCCTGCATGTGCTGTCACTAGGGCTAAGTCTAAAGTTACTGGTGATTTAGAGGATAATGATGATGATGATGTTATCCTAGCTGACACTTTTCTTGCTAATTTGGACCACTCACCAGATGAGGCAGTACCCCGTAGTGTTGGTAATTTGTCTCGTCAAGAGTTGGTTGAGTTGCAGGTTGCTGACCCTGAGTTGAAAGGTCCAGCTAACTCTGCTTACAGTGAGGAAGAGTCAGCTGGTGCTTCTACTTGTTATTATATAAAGTCAGGAGTACTTATGAGGAAGTGGAGACCCCCAACTGCATCAGCCGACTGTGAATGGGAGGTTGTACATCAAGTTGTCATCCCTCGTGTTTGTAGGCAGGATATCATTAGAGTGGCTCATGATTCCAGTTTGGCAGGACACCTTGGAGTGAGGAAGACTGTGGCATGCATTTTGAAACACTTCTACTGGCCAGGTATCTTCAGGGATGTTTCCTGGTATTGTAAGTCTTGTCACACCTGTCAAGTTGTGGGGAAGTGTAATCAGACCGAAAAGGTTGCACCTCTAGTTCCCATTCCTCCTTTTGAGGCGCCTTTCACCCGTGTGTTGGTGGATATTGTGGGCCCTCTTCCTAAGACTTGTTCAGGATTTTCTTATGTGTTGACCCTGATTGATATGGCTACTCGTTATCCTGAAGCCATTCCACTTAGAAATATCTCAGCAAAGAACGTGGTTAAGGAAATGCTAGGGTTCTTCACAAAGTTTGGTCTGCCCAAGGAGGTACAGTCAGACCGAGGAAGTAATTTCATGTCAAATGTTTTCAAGCAGTCTCTGAAAGAGTTGGGCATCACCCAGATCACGTCTTCAGCTTACCATCCCCAGACCCAAGGAGCGTTGGAGAGATATCATCAAACAGTCAAATCGATGCTCAAGAAATACTGTTTGGAACATCAGAAAGACTGGGATAAAGGTCTTCCATTCGTCGTATTTGCCGCAAAAGAATCTCCAAATGAATCACTGGGCTTCTCACCTTTTGAACTACTGTTTGGCCATGAAGTAAGAGGACCCCTTAAGCTACTCAAGGAATGCTGGCTGTCGGAGGAAGATGACGTCAACCTGCTGGAGTATGTGATGAAGTTCAAAGAACGGCTGTCCATTGCTTTACAGCTGGCGAGAGAGAATTTAGGAGCTGCTCAGGAGATGAAGACTTGGTATGATAAGAAGTCCAGGTTACGCCACTTTCAGCCAGGAGATCAGGTTTTGATTCTGCTACCAGTTCATGGGCAACCTCTTCAGGCCAAGTTTAGTGGTCCTTATTTCGTGGAGAAGAAACTCAGTGATGTCAACTATGTCATCGCCACACCAGATCGTAGAAAGAACAAGCAACTTTGTCACATGAACATGCTAAAGTTATATCACAGGCGGGACGAAAATAATCCAGTCTGCACTGTAGCTGTTCCACCCGAGTCTGCAAGTGAAGCTCTCCCATGCAGTATGAGCCTGAGTGATAGTTTGGGGAAGAATCCTGATATCATGAATGATCTCCAGACTAAGCTTTCTCATCTAGCTCCCGAGGAAAGGCAGGAGTTTTCGGCATTACTGCAGGAGTACCCGCAAGTGTTCCGTGCCACTCCAGGAAGAACCACTGTGTTGATGCATGATGTCGATGTTGGAGACGCAAAGCCAATTAAATTGCCTCCTTACCGTGTGAACCCAGTGAAAGTTCCTCTCATCCAGAAGGAGCTTGGCTACCTGTTGGACCACAAGATGATTGAGCCCTGTCAGAGCGAGTGGAGTTCTCCTGTCACTCTAGTCCCTAAGCCAGGTGGGTCACAGCTGCTTTGCATTGACTACAGACGTGTTAATCAGATAACCAAAACAGACACTTACCCTCTCCCTCGCGTGGAAGATTGCATAGACAAGATCGGAAAGGCTAGTTACATAAGTAAGTTTGATTTGTTAAAGGGATACTGGCAAGTACCTATGACTGAACGTGCTAGGGAGATCTCATGTTTTGTAACACTAGGAAAGAGCTACAAAGATTTTTGGGAATGGTAGGTTATTACAGGAGATTAATTTTGTTCTTAACTTTTCTATTCTTGTATCACCACTTACAGACCTACTGAAAAAGGGAGTTAAATTTGTCTGGACCGATAACTGTGAATCCTCTTTCAGCAAACTTAAAGCTATCCTATTAAGTCAGCCAGTGCTCGCTACTCCAAATTTTGCTAAGCCTTTTAAGATGGCTGTTGATGCAAGTGATACAGGAGCTGGGGCTGTTTTGCTGCAAGAGGATGATCAGGGTATTGAACACCCTGTATCTTATTACAGTAAGAAGTTCACTCCACCTCAAAAGAACTACTCAACTATTGAGAAAGAGCTTTTGGCCTTGATTTTGGGTTTACAGCATTCTTCATTTTATTTGTGTTCTGGTTTTGACCCCATAGTCATTTATACTGATCATAACCCACTGAAATTCCTTAGTAAGTTTAAAGATAAAAATCAGAGATTGACAAGATGGAGTCTACTTCTTCAGGAGTATTCATTAGACATACAACATGTCAAGGGGAAAGAAAATGTTATTGCAGATTGCTTATCTAGACTTTAGACAGATTGTTTTAGAGTAATAAGAAATTTCCTTTGTAAATTTCTTTTTCTTTGTGGGGAGGTGTTACATAGCCTATGATTTCATCATCCTTTGTGTAATTTTAACGCACAGTATGCTGCATGTTTGATCACGAGCGTGTTCTGCCTCAGTCCCCCCTTCTTCCTTTATAGTAGAGTAAGTCGTCCTTTCTGTTGTTCAGAGCAGGATTGTCAGCTCTTTGTCCCCTATGGCTTCATTTGCGCGTCCTTCTTACAAGTTGTATCAAGCTCTGCTGGCCCCTATATAATGAGCTCAGTCTCTGCATTATTGCCACTTAGATCTACTCATTTTGTTCACATCTCTGTCCTCCACTGTACAGTTGTTATTGTGAGTGCTCAGGAAGTCTCCAACCATCTAGCAGCTGTGTAATTTGAGTATAACTGTTATTGCATTTTTCCTTGTACTGTATAGCGTGAGGTGTTAATTTGTGGGCCTAGTGAGGTTTTTGTAATTTATGTAAAGGTTCTTATTGTCAGCCATCATTAATAATATTTTGTATCTGTAATAATATATCTGGCATTCACTGAGTATTATCTGGTATCTCATTTTAGCAGGGCTGACTTAGATAAATTTACTCATGCTAATTTCGTGTTAATAGAGGCTATTGCAGTTAACCATATCTTTAACCTGTTTTTTGCCATTACATTATCCTTATGAGTCCTGAATGTTTTGTTGTTAGTTTGAGCATTAAACTTTAACTTGTAATTTTACCTAACTCTTTTGTTTTGAACCTGGAACTTTACGGGACAGTAGTGACTCTTAGTATTCTCACTTAACGTGTACGTTATCTTTCTCTGTTCCGTAACAACAGTAACACTGGAAATGAAAGCTATCTAAATATGTTTGCAGATGATGCAAAAATACAAAGGAAAATTACTAACACAGACTCTTGTAAAGAGCTACAAGAGGAATTAAATAAACTTCATGAATTGGGTAATACATGGCAAATGGAATTCAATGTGGACAAGTGTCATGTAATCAAGTTTGGTAAAACTGGAAGAAGACCTGATTGGGATTATATGTTAGGAAATAAAACCCTACACACATCAGAAAGAGAGAAGGACATAGGTGTGATTATCAATAACAGACTATCTCCGGCTGACCACATCAGTGAGAAGGTACGAAACATGTACACACTGCTTGCAAATATGAGAATAACGTTTACATACATAAATGAAGACATGCTAAGGAAGATAATAACATCATTCATCAGACCAACCCTGGAGTATGGATCAGTAGTCTGGAGTCCTCATCTCAAAAAACACATAGACAAGATTGAAAAAGTTCAAAGGGCCGCTACAAGATGGATACCAAGCTTAAGGGATCTAAGCTATGAAGAAAGACTAAATAAGCTGAATCTACCAACACTACAGGAGAGAAGGAAAAGAGGTGACATGATAATGCTATATAAATGCATATCAGGGAAGGAGAAAATAGACATAAATGATTACTTAACATATGGGGAAGCATCAGCAAGAGGACACTGCAAAAAACTGCATAAAAAGAAAGGTGATAAAGACGTAAGGAAATTTAGTTTCCCAAACAGAGCAATTGATCAGTGGAATGCACTACCGAATGAAATAGTGTGTGCCAAAACAATTCACAAATTTAAGGATATGTACGATAAATATGGTTTAAGACACGGGACAGTACGAGCTTGACTCATTCCTGTATAGGTACAACTAGGTAAGAACACACACACACACACACACACACACACACACACACACACACACACACACACACACACACACAGACAGCGCGCGCGCACACACACACACACACACACACACAAACAGAGAGAGAGACAGCGCGCGCGCACACACACACACACACACACACACACACACACACACAAACACACTGACTGAATGAGAGAAAGGAGAGCTCGCACACACACACACACACACACACACACACACACACACACAAACACACTGACTGAATGAGAGAAAGGAGAGCTCGCACACACACACACACACACACACACACACAAACACACTGACTGAATGAGAGAAAGGAGAGCTCGCACACACACACACACACACACACACACACACACACACACACACACACACACACAGTTACTGAATGAAAGGAGAGAACACACACACACACACACACACACACACACACACACACACACACAGGCGGTGTTTGTGTGTGTGTGTGTGTGTGTGTGTGTGTGTGTGTGTGTGTGTGTGTGTGTATCATAATTCCAGCTAAACGATCATAAATACTAAATTATTCTATCATTTCTCTCAACAGATCGGCCTTGTTCTCCCTGAGTCTCCCATATTCTTGCTGATTCTCACCCCCGGGACATTGACGAGATGGCAGGTGTTACGCAGAGTACAGGTAAGGTAGTAATTCTTGTCTGTGGTTCTTAGCTCATTGTATGGGTGATGGAGGATTCTGTTTTGTGGTAGCAGTATTTGTAGTAGTGATAAAAATTATAATAATTGTAATAATTGTAATGATAATAATAATAATAATAATAATAATAATAATAATAATAACAGCAGTAATAGTAATAATAATTGCAATAGTAATAATACCAAGAATAATAATAATAATAATAACAATAATAATAATAATAATAATAATAATAATAATAATTAGATCTGCAATTTCTTCCTGTGCATTCAGAAAGGACATTGAATCAGCCTACTGAATCCTGCAATATATAAGAGTCTGCTTGATTTTTTTTTTTTTATTTATCTATGTGCCAAATTTCCCCCGTTTCTAATCGTTGTTATTTTTTAGAGGGGGGCTGACTCCCCCGTGAACCATTAGGGGGTCCCGTTCCCTAAATATCGCATTATGGATGAGAGTTCATTATAAAACATGTACAGTACTAAGGTATCAAAGTTATTCCTCCCCTTCTTTCACTACTTATGAGAATTTTTTATTTGGGGAGGGGGTCTGACCCACCTAAAAATCATGGTTGCAGAATTGTCTATCTATCGCCATACGCCCCAATCCCGTGAAGGGTGGCCACAAACAAATCGCCTCCATGTAAAGTTGTAAACAGTGGAAAAACCTTCTCAGTAACCAGCCGAACTAACCTGTAGGAACTTTATTTAAATTCATCATATAGCCTAGGTATTAACACACACACACACACACACACACACACACACACACACACGCAACGGTATAGCAGCGTGAGATGCCGAAAATTAAATCATCTTGCATCGCAGGACTGAAAATGAAGTCAGAGAAAGTATGGCGGAGGAATATCAAGGCCACTGGTTTCGAGTAATACACACAGGGGAACTAGTTTTTTGTCGCGCTGGTCCCGTTTCTTAGGTGGCGGTGTGTTAGTAGGTCTAGCGGGGCGACTGCCATCTCTCAGCTCTCTCTCTCTCTCTCTCTCTCTCAAACGAATACTTTTTTTGGGGGGGGCAAGTGTTTCCATTTCAGTCACAAAAGCTGTTCTTCCTCGGTTTATTTTAAGCATTACAGGTTCATGCTGTTCTAGGTGACTTTAAACAGGAAAAAAATAAATAAATAAAATAAGCGCCAGATAGCAAGGGGACTTAGTGCCAGAGTTTCTTTGGACAGATCGATAGATAGACAGATAGATAGATAAATAGATAGACAGATGAGTAGACATATGTATGAGAGGATTTGGTCTCCCTTTGTCTTCACGAAAGAAAATACTTCACCCTCTTTGGCTTCCGCATGGATCGATATTATTATGTTGAAATTTCCTATCTTCTGCCTAAAAGAGATTGCCACGTTTTTCACCACAGCTAGAAGGCAAACTGGGATGGTTACCTGAAGTTTTTGGTTAGCAGCACAGTCAAATGAATCCTTATTAATTTCCGCGTTTGGAGTTTGTTGGTATCTCTTACCGTTTATATATATGTATGTATATTTATAGATTGATAGACAGATACAGTAGATGTAGATATAGGTATTTATCACGCAATGTTTATTTTTTGTCACATTTCCGTTTCTGAAGGCAGGAGTAGAAATTGACTCGGTGTGTGTGTGTGTGTGTGTGTAATTCACCGGGTCGGTCAGGATCACTTGATGGTCGTGATCGTCAGTTTTTACCCTCCCGGGAGCTGAGAGGTCATATAGTCCGATCTAAGGGCAAGGCTGTGACCTTCACGCACGCACACACCCATCCCCTTGCTCCAGGGGGACAGTAATCACCCACTTCGTCAGTGAAACTTTTCGCAACCTGAGCGAGGCGCGAACTCCCGTCTACCAGATGGCAAGCGAGAACGTTACCACTGTGCCAGCGAGCGGTGTGTGTGTGTGTGTGTGTGTGTGTAATTTTAGTCCCTTCTAGATGACATGAACTTGACCTCTTCATGTCAAAAAATGTCTTTCTAGTAATTAATCACCTCCAGTCATGTTGATTAAATTCAGAGTAGATATTTCGATTTTAAAGATTTTGACATAACATTCATTAGTATATTAAACACTCGGGCACCACAGTATCTATCAAGGTAAAGAGAATACAAGGTAGTTTCACAGCGGGGGGCCAGGGAGCAAAAACATGTCTCGGTCTGCGTATGACGTCAAAGATAATCCCGATTGAGGGTCTCTGCTTGATAGTGAGGCCAGTTGCTCACCTACTGCCCTGTGATATGAGCTCCCTGGCCTACATGGATTACTTGTATTTGCATTCTAAACTGCATGCAGAGCAATGAAAAGGTTAATGCTATGCTTTTGAGATATTATGAAATATGTCTTCAAGAAGAATTATCTGTTTTCAGTGAATATATGAATGTCGTATACAGGGTCATACAGACACAGATCCGACGTCACAGGTGTCTGTAAGCCAGCTGATTATGAGAAAAACAACTGAAAATATTGACAGAGATCACTGGTTGCGAGTATAGCAGCACTTAACATCTACCAATTGATCCGGAAATGGTCAGTTTACATTGGTATACCATTACATTCGTTTTCTTTCATGCTACCATTCTCTCTCATTCTGTCTTATTATCCTTGACGTCACACTCTCTGCGTGAGCCAGGGACGGTGAATCTACCTCTCATAATTCTCTTTACCTTGGTCTTTATCCCACCTTGGTTGGGGCCACAGGTTAGAACCGGGTTCTTTCTGGACGACGCTCCACTCTGACTATCGTGGGGCAATACACGCAGGTGCTTACAAATTATGAACACTTCGAAGCTTTGTTACTTGTGTCATGTTTTGCTCTTTTTGCTCTGTATCTTGGTAACCAGTTGAAGTATGGACACACAGGTGACAAAATATATTGATATGATACTGCTTTTTATAGCATGCCTTTCAAAATATTATCATTGTACCTTGACGTGAGAGAAAACTCCAACACACTGGAGTTACGACACGAAGATTCGAAGCACTGCCATGCAGGTGAGCGGCCTGACGTCGTGAGTAGGAGAAGGCCTGCTGTTTCAGAGTGGATACGGGTGCTCAAAGGGTATTAATCATCCATCTTTCTTGGAAATAAGGATGAATCGTGGCTGAGAGGGAAACAATGCGCTCCAGGATGATGTTGACAATGACGCGTGGGTGAACTGTCTCCGACGATAAATAATTATTTTCATGGAAGAATTACTGAGGATGAAGCTTGATGTTACACACACACACACACACACACACACACACACACACACACACACACATATGCAGATGCTGAGATCGTTGTGTGGATTTGCTGGGAGGTTTGGAAGTGCTTCGTTTGATTCCTGATTTCTTGAAAGCTATGGGCTTTTTCCTTCGAGTCCGTGTTTAACGAAGATTTTGCAGGGAAAAATACAACAAATTAATACATATTGTCATCTACAGCCATAATATTATCATCTCTAGCAAGATACATTATACATGACACACAGAGTCGAGCTTCAGTTGGTTCTTAACATGCGTGTACCGGCGTGTGTTGCCCCTTGATAGAGTGGGCCGGCCATCCAGAAAGGATCTTAACCTAATCTCCACCCTCTTCCTGGGTAAGCTAGAGATTGTGGTTTCCGAGTGTACCTTAATTTGGTGAAGATTTTTTTTCCGTCTTGCAGTTTACTTCACGTAATTCAGTGGCAGAATAAGTAAGGTACCTCTGCATTCTTTTCCTCGCACTTTTTCCTGACTAGCATCATATTCAATCGTTGATCTCCCGCTACAACTCAGTAAGATGGAGAGATGATAATTTTAGACCAAGTAAAGCAGCAGTGCGGTGTTGGTGCGGATGTGATTGCAAGAAGTAAGAATAATGATCTGAGATGGTCTGCCTACAGGTATTTCGAGAGGATGGAGAATGGGAGACTGACCAGGAGAATGTATGTGAGTGTGGTGGATGGGCGAGAGGGGAAAAGGAAAACCACGGATGAGATGGAGGACTGGAGTGGAGGATGGAGAATGAGACTGATTAGAAGGATGTATGTGAGTGAAGTGGAGGGGGAAACCAAGGATGAAATGAAGGGATGGAATGGAGAGGATATTTAGAGTTGTCTTCCCTACTTTTAGCCGGTGTGGCACTCTACGCTCCTCAGCCTTAATTTTTACTGCTGAGCTCTCAGCAATTCTGATGACTCTTCAGCTTATCATGACACTGAGGCAATTAGTTTTTATATTTTTAGTGACTCCAGGGCATTCTTATCTGCACTTGAGCATTTTTAACTCTCATCACACTCTGGCATTGGAAATTTTAGAAAAGCTCCTCCTCGTGGGCCACCATGGCGAGTTTCGTTTTGCTGGGTGCCAGGCCATGTTAGGCTGCTGGGAAATGAATGTGCAGATGAAGCAGCAAGGACAGCAGCTACCCTTGATGCCTCTGTCAATCCTCTCCCCTATAGATATTACTTCCCTGTGATTAAGACTGCTCCCCGGGCCTCCTGACAGCATGTATGGATTACGCTTCCTGTTCCAAACAAGTTACAGGATTTGACGGTAGTACCTATACAGCCATGCCTCGTCACTGGGAAGTTGCAGTGACAGGCCTGTTGATTGGCCATACACCCCCCTGGCGCTTTTTCACCTTGCGGGAGGACCCTTTCCTTACTGTAAGCATTGTCTGGTGCCACTGACTGTGCAGCACGTCTTACATGAGAGTGCCAATCTAGGGGATGCTGGCCGTCGATACCTCTCCAAAGTTAGAGCGGGAGATAGGTCTTTCCTTCTCTCCGTATTCCTTGGAGAGGAGCTGTGTTTGACGGGAGGAGCCAACTTTTTTTATGACAGCTTTAGGTTTTATGAATAGTTTTGACTGTTGTTTAATGCAAAATTTCATGAAGTGTCCCTAACGTAATGAATCATCTTTATTGTTACGTGGCTTTTTTCATTTGTGTTTTGTTTTTATCATATATATATATATATATATATATATATATATATATATATATATATATATATATATATATATATAT
Source organism: Coenobita brevimanus (assembly GCF_032717465.1). Classification (NCBI taxonomy): domain Eukaryota; kingdom Metazoa; phylum Arthropoda; class Malacostraca; order Decapoda; family Coenobitidae; genus Coenobita; species Coenobita brevimanus. Next base: position 5,311,770 of record NC_136964.1, read on the forward strand.
ATATATATATATATATATATTCTGTTTTACGGTGGCAATTACCTCTGCTGTTACGCTGCCACGATGTTTTTAGTGACTCTCTCTCTCTCTCTCTCTCTCTCTCTCTCTCTCTCTCTCTCTCTCTCTCTCTCTCTCTCTCTCTCTCTCTCTCTCGTCCCCCACAGATCCTCTCCCTTCAACATCACTGGTACCCGACACCACGCCAATGGACGATGATAACTCCTCTTGTGTACCCGGCTATTTTCCCACCGTTTCTGAATATCGCGAAGGTAAGTCTGGTCTCCTTCGGTCTGATGATACAGCCGTCTGCGGAGAACGTGAGATTTTGGACTGATTGAAGAGATATGGGCAAATGATATGTAGATGTGTGTGTGTGTGAGAGAGAGAGAGAGAGAGAGAGAGAGAGAGAGAGAGAGAGAGAGAGAGAGAGAGAGAGACCGACAGACACACAGAAAGGTAGGGATGATAGACAGATACAGAGCGAAGACAAATAAGTAGAGAGAGAGAGAGAGAGAGAGAGAGAGAGAAATGGATAGATAGACAGGAAGATAGATAAGATAGATAGATAAAGAGGGAAGACAGATAGATAGACAGATAGCGGGAAGATAGATAAATTGACAAGACAGAGAGAGAGAAATAGATTGATAGACAGACAGACAGGCAGATAGATAGATAGAGAGGAGAGGCAGATAGACACAGAGGGAAGACAGATAGATAGACAGATAGCGGGAAGATAGATAGATAGGGAATGAAAGATAGATATAAATAGATACATAGATAGACAGACACAGGTAGATAGAGTGATAGATACAGAGAGAGAGAGAGAGAGAGAGAGAGAGAGAGAGAGAGAGAGAGGTTGATCTGTAAATAGCACTCCAAAAACTCACCCAGCAGGATCTTCTGTGCTACGGAGATGGTTCAGTCTGCGGGTGTGGGCGAGTCAGTGAAGTGTCAGGTGAAGTGGAAGGGTAACGATATCTATTGAGCAGTCTGTATTTGTGCATAGGTCAAGTCAACTCTCTCTCTCTCTCTCTCTCTCTCTCTCTCTCTCTCTCTCTCTCTCTCTCTCTCTCTCTCTATATATATATATATATATATATATGTTGTGTGTGTGTGTGTGTGTGTATCTGTCTGCGTGTGTGTGTATGTATGTATGTATGTGTGTGTCTGTGTGTATGTGTGTCTGAATGTCTGTTTGTCTTTCTGTCTGTCTGCCTCTGTGTCTTTGTATTATCTGTGTGTGTGTGTGTGTGTGTGTGTGTGTGTGTGTGTGTGTGTGTCTGTGTGTGTCTGTGTGTGTCTGTGTAAGCAATACCAAAATACAAACAATATTCATACCAAGTATGATAATGTCAACGTGCAATATACAATATAAATCGCTCAGAAAAAGGTGCTAAGGACCCTAGTATATCATTTAGAATTCTACCGTGCATCATTTATTCATTTCCTGCTCCCTCTGCCACACCCACGCCCACGCCGGCAGACTGAGCCGCAACACACAAGCGCTATTTGTGGTAAAACCTGTATAGTTTGACTAAGTTGAGTCTACTATAGTTTGTTTCATCCCTTTCCAAAAAATTTTCTTTTTCTTTTCATGTCTCCCAATTCTAGTTCCAGATCTACTCTTGTCTCCCAATTCTACTCTTGTCTCCCAATTCTACTCCCAATTCTACACTTGTCTTCCAATTCTACTCCCCGTTCTACTCGTCTCCCAGTTCCACTCTTGTCTCCCAATTCTACTCCTGTCTCCCAATTCTACTCCTGTCTCCCAATTCTACTCCTGTCTCCCAATTCTACTCCTGTCTCCCAATTCTACTCCTGTCTCCCAATTCTACTCCTGTCTCCCAATTCTACTCCTGTCTCCCAATCCTACCCTTTTCACTCTCATTAGGCCTGAAATTCCCATCCCTTCATCTTGAATGCTGAGCTGTAGTAGTTTAACACAAGAATATGGTGCTGGTCACGAAGAAGTGCTATTGGAAGGGTTTAGAGTTGTTGCATTGTCTTTTTCTATCTATCTATCTGTCTGTCTGTCTATCTATCTATCTATCTGTCCATAAGAGGAGGTCACAAACAAATCGCTTCCAGCACGCCCTTTCGTCTGCCTTTTGGCCGTCCTCCCTCCAACTCACACCCTCCTCTCTCGTCCCTCGACTCCAACCCCATCTCATCCTTGGTCTCCCCCTCTCCCCTCCACCTCACTCACGTACACTCTCCTAGTCAGTCTCTCATTCCCCATCCTCTCCGCTCGATCCATTCATTTCATCCTTGGTCTCCTCTTCCTCTCCTCCTCCACCTCGCTCACAGACACTCTTCTAGTCAGTCTCTCATTCTCCATCCTTTCCACATGGCCACATCACCTCTTATATCTTGTCTTACCCTTCTCTTCCCTGCCCTGCCCTGCCCTGCCCTACCTTACCCTTCCTTACCCTACCCTTCCTTACCCTACCCTAGCCCTGCCTTGCTCTACCCTAATTCATCTTACCTATCGGAATGTAGTTTATTTTTTTACCTGTATTAAAAGTGCAATTTTTATCCCGTTCCTAACCTGCCCTGTCCTGCCCTGCTGTCTTACCCTACCCTTCCCTTCCCTTCCCTGCTGTCCTACCCTACCCTACCCTGCCCTGCCCTACCATTCCCTTCCTTACTCTCCTTTTCCTACTCTGTCGTACCCTATTCTACCCTACCCTACCCTTACCTTTCCTTCCCTACCCCGCCCTACCTTACCCTGCCCTGCCCTACCACAGCGCTGGGAGGGTACCATACGGCCCTGGTGGTCATAGGCACCCTGCTATCCGCGGCGTTGTACGGCCTCTTCTTCGAGCAAATCATGTACACACTGAGGAACGTCAACAAGGTGTACCGAAGACACGTTCTCTGGATTACCTCAGTGTGCCCTGTGAGTATGTGTATTTCTCTCTCTCTCTCTCTCTCTCTCTCTCTCTCTCTCTCTCTCTCTCTCACTGAGTCAGGAACTTTTGGTCATGTCGAAGGTGATTGGATGGATGGATGGACAGATATATATAAAGACAGATACTGGACTGTTTTCATCAAATATTAGTGTGAAATAGGGTGAGAATGATGGATGGATGCTTGGATAGATGGATGGACGGATGGATGGATGGATGGATGGATGGTTGGATGGATAGATGGAAGAATGGATGGTTGGATGGATGGGTAGATGGATGGATGAATGAATGGATGGGTGGATGGATGGGAGCGTGGATGAATGAAAAGAAGGAAATGGATGATTGGATGGATGATAGAATGTTGAAGAATAGATGGATGGATGGATACTCGTAGACTGATGAATAAAGAACTGAATGACCGTGCGGTGTGATGGATGGATGGATGGTTACGTGGATGACTAAATGGATGAATGGATGGAAGTCACTGTTTAGACTGATAGATGGATGGATGAATGAATACTTGAAACCCTGAATAGATTAACTGATGAATGTATTGATGTATGTGGTGAAGGATGATAGATATATTGATAGACGGATAGACTGATAGACGGAAAGGTGGATGAATGGATTATTATTGAAAATGGGTAGTGATGATGAAGAAGAGCCTCAGAATGAAAATACCGACATTAAAGATGATGATGGTGATGATGATGATGATGATGATGATGATGATGATGATGTTGATATTAATGGTGATGATGATGATGATGATGATGATGATGTTGATATTAATGGTGATGATGATGATGATGATGATGGCGATGGGGACGATATTAACGATGCTGGTGCTGCTGCTGCTGATGATGATGATGATGATGGAGACGATACTAATGATGATGATGATAATAATGATGATGATGATGATGATGAAGATGGCGATGGTGACGATACTAATGATGATGATGATGGTGATGATGATGATGATGATGGTGATATTAACGATGATGATGATGATGATGATGGTGATGATGATATTAATGATGATGGTGATGCTATTAGTGAAGATGATGATGATGATGATGATAGTGATGCTATTAGTGATGATGATAATGATAGTAATGATGATGGTGATGCTATTAGTGATGATGATGATGATGCTGGTGATGCTATTAGTGATGATGATGATAATGATGATGGTGATGCTATTAGTGATGATGATGATGATGATGATGGTGACGATATTAGTGATGATGATGATGATGATGGTGATGCTATTAGTGATGATGATGATGATGATGGTGATGCTATTCGTGATGATGATGATGATGTCTTCCTTCCTCACAGTTCATGACACTAATGACTTTGATGTGTGTGGTGATTCCTCGCGCCGACAAGATTTGTAATTCTTTCAAGGCCATGTAAGTATAGTAGTAGTAGTAGTAGTAGTTTTGCTATTAGTAGTGTATTAGTATAACCAGTTCTACTACAAGTACCACTACTGCTACTTCTACTTCTACTGCTACTACTATTTCAACCACTATTTTTACTACCATTGTATTTTCATTTTTATTATCTTTAGTGTTACTGACGGAAATAATTCTGTCAATAATAATAATAATTATTAGTATAAGTATTAGTATTAGTATTTTCAAACTTTAATCTTTACCCTCTCGCGCACGATAAGTTTCAGTTAGTTTTCCGGCGCACGATTTTTTTTTGCGAGGCCGCCCGGCGGCTGCCCGCGCGCGGCAAATAACGCGTATTCTCTCCTTATTTTCGCCACCCAAACATCAATATACTGCCATGAAACCTATGTCATCTTATTCGTCGATGTTTGTTCTACATGATAAGCACCACAAAAAAACAGGAAAACACGAATAAAACAACATTAGGCGGCCGTGATCAAACATTTAGGTACGTCATGTTCACTTCCAAACATCACCATTCGAACGTTTTCCATCATACCGGAAAATGTTATAGAAGTTTTGATACAGAATTTCATCAGCTTTCTAAAGAGAAAAATCCGGTTGTGATATGATTTGTAGTTTTCGAGAAAATAGCCAAAAACTGAAAGCCATTTTTGAAAAAAAAAAAATCAAGGAGCTCTAATTCTGAACGTTTCTTGCACGTGTTGTTTTTATTGCATAATATTATGCAGAATTTCACAAGCTCTCTAATGACCTAAAAATGGTTTCGATACGCCTCATAGTTTTCGAGTAAATCGCCAAAAACGACTGGGAACTCACGTCCTTACGTCACTTTTGTGATGTGCGCACAGCATACGCAATATTCCCGCCTCCGTAACAACGAATTCTTATCATAGATATTACATTGTTATGTTATGTACATACGTAGAATTTACTGCTCTTTATCTTGGTTCTTACAGAAATTCGATACATCCAATAGTTTTTGAGGAATTGGCCGACAAAGTGAGATTACTCTTCCGAGAGCTTTCGACTTTACCAAAACAGTCTGTTCCTCCAACTTTTCCAACAGAAAATGCTCTCAAAGGCTTATACTCTGCAAATGAACATACGTAGAATTTACTGCTCTTTATCATGGTTCTTACGGGAAATCGATACGTCCAATAGTTTTGCAGTAATTAGACGACAAACATAGAATACTCCTCCTCACCCGCACGCGAGATAAAAAAACATTCTTTCCCTGCCTCACCCACGGCTACATATTTTCGTTGGTTACGTTTTATTATTTTCTTTTTTTACTCAAAGTATACACGTAAAATACCATAAGGTTTTTGATAGTGCTGTCAGAAACTCGATATGACCACTAGTCTTTTTGCTAGGTTCTGATACTGAAGCTGAACTTTCTTCCATCTCATATGTGTGTATGCAAAAAACATTACTTATTTGTGTAAAAAATATTAAAATATAGAAATAGGTCAATATACAAATCAACAAAATGCGGATAACTCACTTCCTCCAGAGATGTTGAGATGCTGGCAGAAGCTTGAAGATGAGGAGTTATGTAGTGTGTGTGTGTGTGTGTGTGTGTGTGTGTGTGTGTGTGTGTGTGTGTGTGTGTGTACTTACTTTACCTAATTGTACTTACCTAATTGTATCTTTACAGGAATGAGTCAAGCTCGTACTGTCCCGTGTCTTAAACCATATTTATCGTACATATCCTTAAATTTGTGAATTGTTTTGGCACACACTATTTCATTCCGTAGTGCATTCCATTGATCAATTGCTCTGTTTGGGAAACTGAATTTCCTTACGTCTTTATCACCTCTCTTCTTATGCAATTTTTTGCAGTGTCCTCTTGCTGATGCTTCTCCATATGTTAAGTAATCATTTATGTCTATTTTCTCCTCTCCTGATATGCATTTATATAGCATTATCATGTCACCTCTTTTCCTTCTCTCCTGTAGTGTTGGTAGATTCAGTTTATTTGGTCTTTCTTCGTAGCTTAGGTCCCTTAAGCTTGGTATCCATCTTGTAGCGGCCCTTTGAACTTTTTCAATCATGTCTATGTGCTTTTTGAGATGAGGACTCCAGACTACTGATGCATATTCCAGGGTTAGTCTAATGAATGATGTTATTATCCTTCTTACCATGTCTTCATTTATGTATGTGAATGCTATTCTCATATTTGCAAGCAGTGTATACATGTTCCGTACCTTCTCGCTGATGTGGTCAGCCGGAGATAGTCTGTTATTGATAATCACACCTAGGTCTTTCTCTCTTTCTGATGTGTATAGGGTTTTATTTCCTAACTTATAATCCCAATCAGGTCATTTTCCACTTTTACCAAACTTGATTACATGACACTTGTCCACACTGAATTCCATTTGCCATGTACTACTCCATTCATGAAGTTTATTTAATTCTTCTTGTAGCTCTTTACAAGAGTCTGTGTTAGTAATTCTCCTTTGTATTTTTGCATCATCTGCAAACATATTCCAATAGCTCTCATTTCCAGTGTTACTTTTTATATCATTTATATACACTAAAAACATGATTGGTGCCAGCACTGAACCCTGTGGTACTCCACTAGACACTTCTTTCCATGATGAGTAGTTTCCTCTTAGTACTGTCCTCATTTCTCTTTTTATGAGAAAGTCTTGCATCCAACAAAACAGTTTGCCTCGAATTCCTCCTTGATGGTACAGTTTCCATAAAAGTCTTTGGTGTGGTACTGTGTCAAAAGCTTTCTTGAAATCTAAATAGATACTGTCCACCCATCCCTCCCTTTCCTGTATTGTGTTTGTTACTCTGTCATAGTAGCTCAACAGATTAGTAACACATGATTTTCCATTTCTGAAACCAAACTGCCTTTCTGTTATCATACTGTGTTCTTCTAGATGATTTACCCAAGCTTTTCTTATAAGTTTTTCTAATACCTTGCTTACAACACTGGTCAGTGATACTGGTCGGTAGTTGAGTGGATTTTGTCTATTTCCTTTCTTGAATAAGGGGACAATATTTGCTTTTTTCCAAATATCAGGTAGTTTACCTTGACTCAAGGATTTCTTGAAAATTAAAAATAATGGTTTACATAACTCCTTTGCACATTCTCGTAATACCCAACATGAAATTTCATCAGGACCACTTGCTTTTCCTCTGTCTACTCTGCTTAACTCCTCCTGTATTACTTTTTCTGCTATTTGTATATCTGGTAGTATGTGTGGACATGCGTGTTCTACATAATCCCTCTCAAAAATTTTTTCTTCTGTAAAAACTAATTGGAAATTCTTATTTAGTGCTTCACAAATATCTTTCTCTTGTGTATAAGTGATTCCCTCGTCTGTAATGGATTGTATTATATCTTTTACTTTAGTTTTGCTTCTGATATAGCTGTAAAACAGCTTTGGTTGATCACTACTTTTATTTATTATATCCTCCTCAAACTGTTTCTGGGCTTCCCTCCTTATTCTTGTATAGTCGTTTCTTGCCTGTTTGTAATTATTATACGCCCTTTCACTATTGTGTCTTCTGTATCTATTCCACAACAAATCTCGTCTTTCTTTTGATTTTTTACATTCTGTATTGAACCATTTCTGTATTTTCTTATCTGCTTCTTTGTGCTGTGGGATGTACTTCTGGACTCCTATTTCATAAAATTCACAAAATTTTTTGTATACAGCATTTAAATCTTGTCCTCTAAGCTCATTTTCCCAATCAACTTCTAAGAAATATTTCTTTACGTCTTGATAATTTCCCTTTTTATAGTTTAGGCTCTTTTTGTAACTATCATTGCTGTTTACTATGTCATATGCTATCCTGAAGTTATAATTTAGTACTGCATGATCGCTTTTGCCGAGTGGAGGGTGATATATTAAACTGTCAATATCATTTTCTTGCCTTGTAAATATTAGATCTAGCACTGAAGGTACATCAAGTCCTCTTTTTCTGGTGGTTTCCCTCACATGTTGCGTTAAGAAAAACTCTTGTACGAGATCCAGGAGCTTTTGGTCCCAACAGCTTTCTTGGCTCTTTATATCTAGAGTATTCCAATATATATTTGTATTGAAGTCCCCAGTTGGTATAATTCTGTCCGATTTCTCCTCCATTTTATGTAGCAATGATCTTACACTCTGAATTGTACTCTGTGCCAGGTCCTCATATTCGTCTCTTTCCCATGTGTTTGACCTGGGTGGCATGTACAAATTGGCTACAATTACTTTACCTTCAGATGTGTCGATCTCTACTGCAATCAGTTCTACTTGTGATGGTATATCTAGTTTTATTTCCTTGACTTTTAGATTTTTCTTAGTTAATATTATAATTCCTCCTCCTTTTTTTAAATATCTGTCTCTTCTCTCTATATTGTATTCCTCTAAGTTTAGTATGTCATTTGATATCCTTGGTATTAATTTTGTTTCAGTTAGGCATATTATTTGTGGTTCATTTTCTCTGACATAATCATTCATCTCTAGTAATTTAGATACCATTCCATCCACATTTCAGTACATCAACTTTATCATCTTGTTTATATACTTGTCATAACATGGTTCTACTACCTTCCTCCTTTTTCTTCCACCCTGTTTGTGTACCACTTTCGTACCTGCAATCCTATTACTTTGTAAAAAAAAAAATTCTTCTTCTCCTCTTCTCATTTTTTGTTTTTGCTTCCTCCCTTTTCTCTTTCAGTAATTCCAGTTCCTCTTGTGTTAGGCATCTTTTTATCCATACATTTTTGAACCCCTCTTTTTCCTTAAGATTCTTTGCATTTTTTAGTATCTCTTCCACAGTGTTTACACTCTGGAAAGTCGCCTTTAGAGGTCTTGTCTTGCTTTTCTCGTATTTCCCTAACCTTTTGTGTTCCTCTATGTCTTTACTACAGATTTCCTCTGATACTTCTTTCAGTAAGGTGTGTGTGTGTGTGTGTGTATGTGTGTGTGTGTGTGTGTGTGTGTGTGTGTGTGGTTGTGACATATTTTCTTCTCTCCTTGCGATACATTTGCCTAAAACACATGCGATGCACACAATAGATTTCTCCACGAACATTCACTGCACAACATACGTATGTATATGTGGCTGTGGCACATTTCTTGTCTCTTACACTTGCGCTATGCTTTAGCTAAGTCAGTCAATGCATGAAATATTTTTCTGTGAACACTCGCTGCACTATTTTATATGTATATTTCACACTAAACCATATGCAATATAAAACGCTATCACATGATTCCATCCCAACCTCCTCTATTATTCCTGACTCTATGGCGTACATGACTGTCTGTTTCCTTAGCGACTGTTGCATATCTCTATGGCGTACATAATGCCTGCTATGGTAGGTCAGTTATTTCACCAATCCAGGCACTATATGTTTCACAAACATAAGTATTGGTTTCACTATATAAAGGCAAAATATTCACATCATTTATGGGCAGGGTGAAGCAGAGTGGAAACCCCGTTATAACAAACCACACTCCTGCCTGTAGGCTTAATGGCTGATAGCGGGCTCCAATGATTTACAGACAATATATCTATGTTCCATAGACACAATCACTTCACATTATAGTAAAAAACACTGTACAATCACAATATTTCAATAATGGCTTCTGCCTCGGGTGGGAGGGTGAAAATGGTGGGTTTAAAGGGACGCTGACAGCTGCGCTACTCTCCTGCCTGGCTAGTCATGAGATACTGAGATATTTCTGCTACGCATTGTCTCGTCAGAGCAGTCACAGTGTTGCCAAATGCTTACCTCGGAAAAGAGATGCACACACTGGAGCGCACCAAAATTTGACGCAAATCGGCCCAAAACTTTTCTTTTGACGGTGTTTTTTCTGCTTAGGAACGCGATTCGAGTGACTGAACATCTTTAGAACAATCCACATGAAACGCAAATCGTGTGAGTGACCCTGAGAGGGTTTATGAACACATCTCTAACCCAACCCCAGCTAACCTAACCCCAGCTAACCTAACCCAACCCAAGTTAACCTAACCAAACCCCAGCTAACCCTACCCTGGCTGACCTAACCCAACCCCAGCTCACCTAACCCAGCCCCAGCTAACCTAACCCAACCTTGGCTGACCTAGCCCAACCCCACCTACAGTAACCCAACCCCAGCTAACCTAACCCAACCCCAACTAACCTAACCCAACCCCAACTAACCTAATCCAACCCCAACTAACCTAGCCCCACCTAGCCTAACCCAACCCCACCTAACCTAACCCAACCCCCCTAACCTAACCCAACCCCACCTAACCTAACCCAACCCTATCTAACCTAACCCAACCCCACCTAACCTAACCCAACCCCACCTAACCCAACCCTACCTAACCTAACCTAACCCCACCTAACCTAACTCAACCTCACCTAACCCAACCCCACCTAACCTCATCCAACCTCACCCAACCCCACCTAACCCAACCCCACCTGACCTTACCCAACCCCACCTAACCCAACCTCATCTAATCCAACCCCACCTAACCCAACCCCACCTAATGTAACCCCATCTAACCTAACCCAACCCTATCTAACCTAACTGTCATGGGGGGAGGTGGAATTACGAAGAGAATGCTAATATATAATCGGTTGACACAAAGTGAATCAACTTGTGCAATCAAGCAGTAAATCTTACGTTATTCTGGCTTACTTCGCCAATATTATAAACTTTCTCAACAGTACACAGAAGAGACTAATCACTCACGAATGCTGTATCATTAGTACTGCTGGCTTCTGAGAAAGTGGCTATACCCCTGACAATCAATGACTAATATGCTAATAATAATGGACAGGTTCTTGCCGATGCTAGCTTCTAGTTGGCACAACGGATTTAAGATTTTATACCAAACAACTGGCCTAAATATCAGTTGTGATTAATATAGGAAATTTGTGCAAACTGGGGAAAGCAAATTAAAGAAAGCACAATGTGGAGAAATCAAACACAATTCTACATTTACATTAAGCTCAAAGAAAGGAACTGTAAAATTATTAATCACAATAAAAATTTACATTACAAGAATCTCAAAGTGAATTCAGATATCAAAACAAAGGAAATACACTCACTTACTCACATTCAAGTAGCTGAATAATCTTAAGCCTAAGAAAAAGAACGGAAATACTAGTCAACGAAGGAAACAGACCCATAGCTGCGAAGAGGCTGGGCGTCTCTAACTGCTAAGGAGCTACAGTTCACTGCTAAGGTCCAACTACTGCTGATCACCAGTTCGGTGGGGAGATACGGGAAATCAAACTGGAGACTAGCCGCTACAATGGGGGGGTCCTGATCTCTGCACTGCGCTCGACACCTTACTCCCGTGCCTGTCCAAGTTCAACACTAACTGATGTAACCAAGCCGGGTACAAAGGCATGAGAAATGGGTATGTTCACCGGAAGTGGGCATGGCCTAACTTCAGCAGTCTCAGAGACAGGGTGAACGATATACACACACAATGAAATCACTCAGCGAAGCACTAATATCGTGCACAAGAACAGTCAGTTTTGAAGCAGTGACAAATATTCTGCAAAACCATCCCGATCAAAGTGTATACAGGGATGGTTAAACTAAGTGATACACAGTGGGTCTTCCACTAGAGTTCGTGGCTTCCCACCACAGCACAATATCATGAATTTGTATAAATATGTAGTCTTGCGAATGCGTGACAGTAACCCAACCCAACTCAACCCAACCCAACCCAACCTCACCTATCTCAACCCAACCCCACCTAACACAATCCAGCACAACCCAACCCAACCCAACCCAACCTAACCTAACCCAACCCAACCCAACCCAACCTAATCCAACCCAACCCAACCCAACCTAACCCAACCTAACCCAACCCAACCCAACCTAACCCATCCCAACCCAACTCAACCTAACCCAACCCAACCCAACCCAACTCAACCTATTTCAACCCAACCCCACTTATTTCAACCCAACCCCACCTAACCCAACCCAGCACAACCCAACCCAACCCAACCCAACCCAACCTGACCCAACCTAACCCAACCCAACCCAACCCAACCCAACCCAACCTAACCCAACCCAACCCAACCCAACCTAACTCAACCCAACCCAACCCAATCCAATCCAGTCCCAGGCAGTACTTCTTTGATTTTCCATGGAATGATTATTGCTTCCATGGCCGTGAGCCATCTGAATGTGCCTTGCGCATTACGGAGGTTATTCTCTCGGGCATGGAAGCATACATTCCTTTCTCATATCCTTTGACTAACGCAAGAAAGCCTTGGTTTAATCACGCTTGTTCTAATGCTGTCTGCAACAAGGAGAAGGCCTACAAAAGGTACCGGAGCCAACCCACCCCTGAATCACATCATCTTTACGTTTCTGCCCGGAATCGTGCTAAGTCTGTTCTTCGCTCTACTAAAAATAATTTCATCCATACTAAATGCTCTCAACTCTCCAACTCGAATTCTTCCTGCTCCTTCTGGCACCTTGCCAAAAATCTTTCTAACAACTTTACCTCATCATCCTTCCCTCCTCTTTTCTACTCTGATGGTTCTGTAGCTATTTCTTCTACTGATAAAGCAGATCTCTTCGCACAGACTTTCTCCTCCAGTTCCACCTTAGACGATTCCGGTGCTGTTCCTCCATCACTTCCCCCCTCTGACTTCCTCATGGCTGACATTAAAATTTCTTCATTGGATGTATTTTCTGCCATCACTGGCCTCAGTACTAACAAGGCATATGGGCCTGATGGGGTCCCTCCTGTTGTTCTCAAGAACTGTGCTTCTGTGCTTACACCCTGCCTAGGCAAACTCTTTCGCCTTTGTCTGTCAACTTGTACCTTTCCTTCTTGCTGGAAGTTTGCTCTCATTCAGCCAGTCCAAAAGAAGGGTGACCACTCCCAACCCTCCAACTATCGTCCAATTGCTTTAACGTCCTGTATTTCAAAAGTTTTCGAGTCAATTCTTAATAGAAAAATTTTAAAGCATCTTTCCTATCACAACCTTCTTTCCGATCGTCAGTATGGGTTCCGTCAGGGGCGCTCCACTGGCGATCTTCTCGCCTACCTTTCAGACTCCTGGTCATCCTCCTTTCGGGACTTTGGCGAAAGCTTTGCCTTTGCACTTGACATCTCAAAGGCTTTCGATCGAGTCTGGCATAAATCTTTAATTTCCAAACTGCCCTCCTACAGTTTCTATCCTTCTATCTGTGCCTTCATCGCTAGCTTCCTTTCTGGTCGTTCTATAGCCGCTGTTGTAGACGGCCATCATTCTTCTCCTAGATCTATCAACAGTGGTGTTCCTCAGGGCTCTGTCCTATCACCAACTCTCTTCCTTTTATTCATCAATGACCTTCTAAGCTGTACATCTAACCCTATCCACTCATACGCTGATGACTCCACGCTTCACCTTTCCATTCGGTTCCCGCAACGCCCATCTCAACAGTTACTTCAACAAACAAGGGATGAGGCTATGGCACACCTAATGTCTGACTTGGCTCGTATCTCTGACTGGGGTAAAAATAATATGGTCGTCTTTAATGCATCTAAGACTCAGTTCTTACATCTATCAACCTGACAAAATCTTCCACAGGTATACCCACTAATGTTTAATAATATTGAGCTTAATCCTGCATCATCCTTGAACATGCTTGGGGTTTCATTTACTCGGGACTTATCTTGGAAAGATCATATTACATCTCTTGTAAAATCTGCTTCCAAGAGATTGGGTGTGCTAAGCCGACTCCGCTCTTTCTTTACCCCTGCACAATTGTTGACTCTATACAGGGGTTTTATCCGCCCCTGTGTGGAGTACAACTCTCATGTGTGGGGAGGCTCCCCACATACAGCTCTTCTCAATAGGGTGGAGTCAAAGGCTTTTCGTCTCATTAACTCTCCTCCTCTTACTGACTCCCTTCAACCTCTGTCTCTTCGCTGCAATGTTGCATCTTTATCTCTTTTCTATCGCTACTTCAATGGTCACTGCTCCTCTGAACTATCTGCGTGCATTCCTCCACCTCTACGACGGGCGCGTAGCACACGTCTGGCAGCAAACTTTCATCCCTTTTCTGTTCAACTCTCTAATGCAAGAGCTAATCGTTCCTCCAGTCTTTCATTTATGCAACAGGTCAGCTCTGGAACTGTCTCCCTCTGTCTGTATTTCCTGCTGCCTATGATCTCCAGTCTTTCAAACGCAGTGTGTCCAGGCATCTCAAAATGATCGGATCTTGATTTTGGCTCTCTATTGTATTTTGTTTATCTCTTGGAGGGAAGTGTTACTGCGGGCTCATGGCCTTTGGTTCCTTCTTCCTCGCATTAAAAAAAAAAACAACCTAACCCAACCTAACCCAACCCAACCTAACCCAACCTAATCCAACCCAACCTAACCCAACCTAACCCAACCCAACCCAACCTAACTCAACCTAACCCAGCCCAACCCAACCTAACCCAGCCCAACCCAACCTAACCCAATCCAACCCAACCCAACCCAACCCAATCCAGCCCAACCCAACCTAAACCAACCCAACCTAGCCCAACCCAACCTAGCCCAACCCAACCCAATCCCAACCCAACCCAATCCCAACCCAACCCAATCTCAACCCAATCCAACCCAACCCCACCAAACCCAACCCAATCCAACTCAACCTACCCTAACCTAACTCAACCTAATCCAATCCAACCTAACCCAACCCAACCCAACCTAACGCAACCCAACCTAACCTAACCCAACCAAACCAAACCAAACGAAACCTAACCAAGTCCAATCCAATTTAACCCAACCCAATCCAACCTAACTTAACCCAACCCAACCCAACCTAACCTAACTCAACCTAATCCAAGCCAACCCAACCCAGCCAATCTAACCTAACCCAGTCCAATCCATCAAAACACAGCTCAACAATTCCTACCCTAACTTAATATAGTCAATCCCCACCCATCCTGACCTAGCATAACCTGCCCTAATAAAACCTAACGCAATCTAATTAGCCTTCATCTAGCCCAAATGAACATAGTTTAATTTAATCTAACTTAATGTAACATAAACAAACATAGCCAAACCTAACGCAATATCCCAATCTCACAAAAGCCAGCCCAACATAAACAAACCTAACCCAATATAACCTAACCTAACCCAGCCTGACCTACCCTAATCTAGCTCAATCAAAGCCATCTCTCCCCAGGTACAGTGAAAAACAAATGTCGTGGCATGATATTTGGCAATAACATTTGCTTTCTGAAAGGTCCAAGTTCTGGTGTGCTCTTCTCTGTGTGATATGAAAGGTTGGCAACTCTTGACATGAGTTGCCATTTGCTGCAGGTGACGAGGCTCTGAATGCCAGCTTGTGTGTGTGTGTGTGTGTGTGTGTGTGTGTGTGTGTGTGTGTGTGTACCTTAAAGCGAAATAAATTTATACATTATGTTCCTACGACCCTTATTTTTATTTGTTATGTATGAAACGTTTCTCATCTGTTGTCTTTTTTACCGCCATGTCAGCAACACTGCAATTCAAATAGTTAACGAAGTGTCTGGAAGTCAGTTCTTCTTCAGTTATTTTCCAATAACTAAATTGCCTTAAGAAGTTGATAGATATGAGCTGTGATTGTCATTATCTATGTTATCAAATCAAAATGTCCAAATTCTTCTATATATTAGGATGGAGTTACTGGATATTGATAATCGAATGGCTTACTGAGAGTGGCGAAATGACACCCACAGACTGAAGTTCGAACACATAACCCAGAAGACCAAAATCCTCTTACAACTGTTTGTGTGCTTCATTCTAGATGCTGTTCGTCTCTTAAGCCGTCAGCACTGATTGCAGGTGCTGTTTTCCATCCTTGTAATTATATACAGGTCCTTCAGTGGTATAGTAACACGAGGGCAGACTGAGCGATGACCGTTCTCTGTTTGTGCCATCTTCCCGCTGTCGCCTAATCTATCTTTCTACGGGTCTGTTTTCACTGAATGTGTGCACCATCTGTTCGGGATTCTACCCTTCCTAAATAAAGATTAATCATACCACCTCTCATCACTCTAGGAGTTGGATGCATGTTTTTTGTTTTCTCCACGCCAAGGTAAATATTAGATCTGCTTGACGTTTTGTAATAAGGTGTAGGATGTAACGTCCAGGCGATCATCAATGTGGTTCGCGTTTCTTCTCTGGGACTCAACAAATTTCACGATTCGATGTTAAGGCTTTTAAATTTCCTGGGTTCATTTATACCGTCATCCCATCAGCAGCAGACATAAAGCTTGAAGTCAGGCTCAAGGTAAAGAGAATATGTGAGGTAGGTTCACCGCCCCTGGCTCGCGCAGAGGCTTATGACGTCAAGGATAATGAGAGAAAATGAGAGTGTGAAAGAAAAGAATACAATGGTATACCAATGTAAACTGGCGATTTCCGGATCAATTGGTAGATGTTAAGTGTTGCTAAGCTCTCAACCAGTGATCTCTGTCAATATTTTCAGTTGTTTTTCTCATAATGAGCTAGCTTACAGGCACCTGTGACGTCGGATCTGTGTCTGTATGACCCTGTATACGACATTCCTATATTCTCTGAAAACAAATAGTTCTTCTTGAAGACATTGCATAATATCTCAAAAGCATAGCATTAACCTTTTCATTCCCCTGCATGCATTTTAGAATACAAATAAAAGTAATCCATATAGGCCGGGGAGCTCATATCACAGGGCAGGTAGGAGAGTGACTGGCCTTACTACTGCTGCCTGAGACGGTCAGTCTGGATTATCTGTGACGTCATGCGCAGACCGAGACACGTTTTAGCTCCCCCCCCCCCTCCCCGTGTGAAACTCCCTCATATTCTCTTTACTTTGATCAGGCTAGCTAACCATGAATATGTAACTATGGTGGAGTTCTCAAAATGTTTCACTTGTTACACTTAGTTTTTCGGACAAAACCTCGACGCGACTTATGTCTTTCATTGTACATGTGTTTAGAAATAAGTCTTCATGGACATAATCACTCTCTAACCCAACCTAGCCTAACCTAACCCAAGCTAAACAAATCTAACCCAACCCAACCCAACCTAATCTGCTGTCACCTGCCCTGACGCACACTAACCCAGCCCAGCCTATCCAACTCGACCCAAACAAATCTAACTAAACCTTGCTTAAATAAACCTAACTTGACTTAATCTAAGCTAACCCAGTCTGTCTTGCTATTTATCGCTGTGTAATTCTACCTACCTACCTACCAGTCTACCCATCTGTCTATCAATCTATCTGTTCTGTCTACCCATCTATCTGCCTGTCTATCCATCTGTCTACCTACGCTTATCTATCACCATACGCCTTAATCTCATTAGGGCACCCCATTCACCTTCCCAGTCCCCAGTCCATCCCCCACTTCACTAATCTCACATAATCTCGCCTAATCTCACCTAATCTCGCCTAATCTCGCCTGACCTCACCTCATCTCATTTAATCTCGCCTAATCTCGTCTAATCTCGTCTAATCTTACCTAATCTCACCTAATCTCTCCTCAGGTACATGTCTGTAGGAATAAGCCACTTCATGGACCTAACCACTCTGATGTTTGGAAGTGAGAAAGTCATGTTGGCTCGGCTGAACGAAGAGAAACTGACACTGAATCTTGGACCTTGTTGTTGCTGTTTCGTTTGCTTGCCCAGACCCCCTGTTTCAGCGTAAGTCCTGGAAGATAGATAGATAGATGGATGGATGGATAGATAGATAGATATAGACTGATAGAGTGATACAGACAGAGGGATAAAATTGATAGACTGGCATATTATTAGACATAGGATAGATAGGTGGAGATCTAGTTAAGGAAATAGATATGTAAATAGAAATAAACAGATAGATAGATAGATATTTAGAGATTGATAGACAGATGGATAAAACTGACTGACATAACTGGTAGACAGAGATAGACAAGTGGATAGCTAGTAAGAGAAATAGACAGGTAGACAGGTAAATAGACTGATAGATATAGACTGATATATAGAGATAAATTGAAACATACAGATAGAGAGGAATAAATATGGAAATGAATGGATCTTGAATGTGGCTCTCTCTTGTATTTTGTTTTTCTCTTGGAAGGAACAGTTTTGCGGGCTCGTTGCCTTTGGTTCCTTCTTCCTCACATAGAAAAAAATAACTGATAAACTGACAAATTGGTAGACAGACAGGTGGATGGATAGCAAGTTAGAGACATGGATAGGTAGATAGAAATAGACAAATGGATAGAGATACTGGCAGACGGAGAGATAGACACATGAATCTATAGATAAATAGATAGATAGATAGAGAAAAGAGACAGATGCATACTTATAGATAGACAGGCAGACAAGTAAAGAAATAGGCGGACAGACAGACTTATAGATAGATAGATAGATAGACAGACAGTTGACAAAGATCCCGAACCCTTTCAGCTCAATTGATGGCCAAGAGTAGCCAGAATGGAGGGTGCATTTGACTTGTAACCAAGGAGACTCATTGCTACCTCTTTGACTAGTAACGAAGGAAACGCATTGCTACCTCATAATTATGGCTCACCCAGTTTCACCGTCTAAAGTTAACCCTCACATTAAAGAGTTACTGAAACCCGTATTGACACTCTTGGGCTCTTATGACCAATACTTTTATTATAATCTTGGTATTAGGTGAAGAGTAGAGTCTCATTTATATGTGTAAATTAAAGAATATTATTATCATTTAATTTGGTAAATCAGTAGGGTATCTGCTTAACCAATCAATAATCTTTTAGTCCATCCATCCATCCATTCACTGATCATTCTATCCATCCACTAATCCATATACGTCCATCTCCTATCCATCATCCCTCCCTCCCTCAAACCTTCTATCCATCCATCAATCGACTTATCCTTCCATCCGTCCATCCATCAACTTATCCTTCCATCCATTCATCCACCCATCAAATTACCGTTCCATCCATCCATCCATCCACCCGTTATTCCTCCTTCCATCCTTCCTTCTATCTATCCACTCATCCATCCACCCATTCATTCACTAATCCATCCATCGATCCATCTAACCCTCTACCCATCCTTCCATCCATCCATCCATCTAACCCTCTACCCATCCTTCCATCCATCCATCCATCTAACCCTCTACCCATCCATCCATCCATCCATCCATCTAACCCTCTACCCATCCATCCATCCTTCTAACCCTCTACCCATCCATCCATCCATCCATCTAACCCTCTACCCATCCATCCATCCATCCATCCATCTAACCCTCTACCTATCCACCCCTCCATCTATCCATCCATCCATCCTTCCAGTCAACTAATCATCCACCCATCCACTGATCATCCATCCATCCAACCATCCATTAACTAATCATCCCTCCATCCATCCAATCAACCATCCATCCATCAACTAATCATCCATCCATCTAACCATCCATCAACTAATCATCTATCCATCCATCCATCCTTCCACCCATCCATCCATCCTTCCATCCATCCATCCTTCCATCCATCCATCCTTCCATCCATCCATCCTTCCATTCAACTAATCATCCATCCATCCACTAATCATCCATCCATCCAACCATCCATCAACTAATCATCCTTCTATCCATCCAGTCAACCATCCATCCATCCATCCACCCATCCTTCCACCCATCCCTCCATCCAGTCAACCATCCATTCATCAACTAATCATCCATCCATCTAACCATCTATTAACTAATCATCCATCCATCCACCCATCCATCCACCCATCCACCCATCCATCCACAGGGCACAGCTGAGGTGGGTGCGGTGGCTGATATTGCAGTTGCCCTTCACTCAAGCCATCTACTTCACCATTGGAATTCTTTGTTCGACGGGGGACAGCCAGGAGGATGGCAGGGTGGGTAGAGATAAAAGCTCTGTTAGCACCTTTTCGTTAGCGATTTATTCTGTTTTATACCCAAGGAGTTATGCCTAATATTGCTATTCGTGTTGTTATTGGTATTATTATCCCCACCGTTATTCTTTATGGTGGGGATATTGGCATCTCCCCTGTCCGTCCGTCTTCGTGTCTGTATCTCGGAAACTACCAGATCAATTGGCTTCATATCACACAGAAAGATAGGGTATGTGTCGTAGTTGATGCCAGTATATGTAAAATTGCCATATTGTCTGTATTTTACGAGCTTTGGCTATACAAGAAATAAAATCTGTCTTGTGTTATATTTTGGAAACTTTTTGCTGGATTTTCTTCATATCTTACAGAAAGATAGAGTATGAGTCCTAGTTTATGTCCTTATATATGAAACTGCCACATTGTAAGTAGTTTATGACCTATTTCCTTATAAGTAAACTAATCTGTAAATAGCTGTACCTTGAAAAC